>NC_052342.1:20522214-20822214 GCF_016432855.1 Salvelinus namaycush | reverse complement strand
TTTAATGTCATTTGACCCAACATGGACAATGACAGTTGAAGCGGCGGAGTGCTTGCTAATAAGTAGCGGTAGCATGGAATCTAGGTCAGAGATCCTAGCGCCAGGGTAGCAGAAGGTCTCAGCTTTCCGGATTGAAACGTTTCGGACCATGGATGAACCCACCACGAGAACGGAAGGACTACAAATGGGTTTATTGGGTAAATGACGGGGCCTCTTCCGGGTGATCTGCCTCCTAGCAGGTTGAGGGGGGCTAGCAGCTGAGACTGACGACCTAGTGGCAGGCAAGGAGCGCAGATGAGTGTGCTTGGGCACTTCCACCTGAGAGTGAGATGGCAGCAGTAGAGATGAAGCGGAGGGACCCTGTACAGTATGATTGGAATGCACTTCCAGGTCTTCCAGGACCTTGAATCTCCTCCCCAATTGTAGCACCTCCGAAACATTTGATGGATTCCGTTTCCTGGAGTGCTTTCCTCCCCGGACAGCAATCCAGGCATCCTGAGGCGGAGTAGAAGGGGTGGAACAGACCAGGCCCTTCGGTTTAGCTCCTAGTCTGGGCCATGGCTCATTTAAGGGAACCGAATGGAGTTTCACAGTTACAGGCTCCCCAGAAGTGGAGGTGCCGAGCCAGGGGCAGGTGACGTCGTCGATTTTGGAGGTGGTTTGTATAACCATGGAGTCCAGGAGTTCTTCGTCCTCCTTGATCTGGCGCAAGACAGATACTCTCCCCTCCAGCTCAGCGACTCTCTGGCTCAGGTACTGGCAGGTGGTACATCCAGGGGCGAGCGAAGCCATGAGAGACAGGTGGGTTTGGGCCCGGAGGCTAGCAGTTAGCAGTTTGTTTTTAGCCTAAAGCCAGCTTTTTGCCGAACTTTTCCAGAGAGAAAAAACACTTTCCATCCACCGTGGAGCGAGATTCCGGGACGGATAGCTTTCTATGCATCTCTGTGTGTGGAGTAAAGGTGGACTAGAGTTTATTTTCCTCTGGTTGCACATGTGACATGCTGGTAGAAATGAGGTAAAACGGATTTGAGTTTCCCTGCATTAAAGTCCCTGGCCACTAGGAGTGTTGCTTCTGGATGAGCATTTTCTTGTTTGCTTATGGTCTTATACAGCTGGTTGAGTGTGGTCTTACTGCCAGCATCGGTTTGTGGTGGGAAATAGACGGCTACGAATAATGTAGATGAGAACTCTCTTTGTAGATAGTGTGGTCTACAGTTTATCATAAGGTACTCTACCTCAGGCGAGCAATACCTCGAGACTTCTTTAATATTAGATATCGCGCACCAGCTGTTATTGACAAATAGACCACCCCCCGCACCTGGTAAGACGTAGCTTCTCTGTCCTGCTGGGCATGGAAAATCCCTCAAGCTCTATATTATCCTTGTCGTCATTCAGCCACGACTTGGTGAAACATAAGTTTTTTTTTTTTTTGTCCTGTTGGAAGCATAATCTTGATTGTAGGTCATCCATTTTATTTTCCAATGATTGCACATTGGCCAATAGAACAGATGGCAGTGGGAGTTTACTCACTCACCTATGAATTCTCAGAAGCCAGCCTGACTTCCGCCCCCTTTTCCCCCATATTTTCTTCACGCAAATGACGGGGATTTGGGCCCGTTCCTGAGAAAGCAGTATATCATTCGCGTCGGACTTGTTAATGAAAAATTATTTTTCCAGTTCGAGTTGAGTAATTGCTGTTCTGATGCCCATTAGTTATTTTCGTAAATAAGAAACGGTAGCAGCAACAATATGTACAAAATGAGTAAAAAAATAAGTTACAAACAACACCAAAAACCTAACAACATAGGACAGTTGGTTAGGAGCATGTAAAACATCAGCCATCCATTCTGGTGCCATTCTATTGCATAGTTATCACATGTTGTGGTTTAACGTTGACATTTTTGTAGCTGCATTGATGCTTATATGTAACGCTTCTCGTGGGCTGAAGGAAGAGTGGACCAAGGTGCAACGTTTAAAGTGTTCATGATTTAATCCAAAAAAACAAATCGAACAAAAACAACAAACAGGAGAACGAACGCGAAACAGTTGTCTGGTGCAGACACAAAAACAGCAAATAACTACCCACAAAACACAGGTGGAAAAAGGCTACCTAAGTATGGTTCTCAATCAGAGACAACGATAGACAGCTGCCTCTGATTGAGAACCACACCAGGCCAAACACATAGAAATAGAAAACATAGAACAAAAACATAGAATGCCCACCCCAACTCACGCCCTGACCAACCAAAATAGAGACATAAAAAGGATCTCTAAGGTCAGGGCGTGACAGTACCCCCCCCCCCCCCCCCCTCCAAAGGTGCGGACTCCGGCCGCAAAACCTAAACCTATAGGGGAGGGTCTGGGTGGGCATCTATCCGCGGTGGCGGCTCTGGTGCGGGACGTGGACCCCGCTCCACCTTAAGCTTGGCCCACTTATGTGGCGCCTCTGGAGCGGGGACCCTCGCCACCGGCCCCGGACTGGGGACCCTCGCAGCATGACATTATACAAGTGTATGAGTTCCCTAAATGTATATGAGTTCCACTGCAGAAGAAGAACCACAATGGCCAGAACAAAATCCAGACAACAAAATCCAGACAACAAACAACAAACAGAAAATTAAGACAAAACAACACAACACACCACACCAGACAACAAAACAACCCCAGAATCACAACCGCAAAGCCAGCATGCAGTCCCCCCGAACTCCCCTACTCCCTCAGAAGAAACATATCCCTTCCAAAACCTTTCCTCGTACCACTCCCTATTACCCCCCATTTTTAACACCTCTGATCACCCCAGCCTAGCCCCTACGGGCCCAGATCCGTCACCCCATGGTCCTTACTGCACCTGACCTTACAACTCCCAAAACCCCCAATTCCTTCCCAGAAATCGTCTCCCGCTCCTAGTCCCCCCTCACAACACAAACAACCCGCTAGAGGCCCTCATCCACCTCTGCAATGGAATGATCAAACCCGGAGTTCCCCAATGACCCATGATCTTGACAATACACTCAGAACAGAATGACTTTCTTCAGACGGCTGTTCATGTTTGCCTCCCCACTAGGAAATCCATCCATAGACGGCACAAGGTATGTACAGAGAACTTCCGCCACGGATGCATCTCACATTGAACACACCTACCAACTTGTTTGTGAGTGGTCTGTGGGTCTGGGCCCTCTTTGTTCCCTGTTATCCATCCACCATTGTCCAGCCTTGCCATCACATCGCTCCCCCTCCAGCACCAGCCCGATGAACATATCCTCCTCCACCCCCATCCCACTCCCTCCCCCTTCCTCCCTATACACTTATCCCTCTCACAGAACCAGACCAGAACCAAGAACCCCACAAAAGAGGAGCAGAGAAAAGACCAAAGATATAGTTCTACGCCCGGAGCGAGCAGGCCACAGAGGAGACCTGTTTTTAGCCAATCATTTTTTCTGTAGTGCACTATAAACGTAATATGGTTCCATTTGAGACTACACTACACTGCCATTATCTTTAATATGGAGCTTATTTTTTGGACTCCAAAGGTTTGACTGAAAATGGAACATTATATAAGTGTGGTGCTGGTGTGCTGTTTGTGTTGTATGTTTTACATTTTGTAATGTTGTATTGACTGCTTGCTTTCTTGACCTGGGGCCTGTTGCACAAAACTAGGATAAGGGATTAAGCCAGGATATCTTGGTGATCCTGGCTCAATTGATCCGTAATCCGGTTGCACTAAAGATGGATAGGGGGCAGGAGGATATGTTATGGTATAAATTACCATGGAGATTTATTCTGTGGAGCTAGCCTGCTCCAGACCAGGCTAAATTCCAGGATCTATTTAATCTCATCCCTAATGTCAGTCAGCAGTCACCACAAATGGAAACCAATAGTTATTTCACTGCTCACTATACATTGTTATCACATATAACTAGACCCACTGTCATTATTTAAACGTTTGTGATCATTAATTTCAATGATTTTGGATAAAAAATGATTTTTAGATGATGTTGCTATCATTAGATAATTTACAGTTTCCCATAGACTATAAGGCTATATATAAAATGATAGAATATTAGGGCCACAGAGGGGAAAAAAACACAAGTCATAATATTGTAACCAGTTGTTTTAAAGGAGGACAGTTGTTAAAATGACAGATGTGGGGCATTTTGTGAAATTGTACTTCAGTATGGTTTCATAAACAAAGACATGCTGATGTGCCAGAATATTAAGTATCACATTGTCATAAGTATCAAAACTGTAAAAACAATATGTAGCTTTTCTGCAGAAAGAACCAGCCTCATAAATTTATGACTTTATCCTTTTTCTTCAGTGTGGCCCTAGTACTCTGTCATAAACAAATACACATTCCATATGAATATAAAAACACAATGTGTAACATTATGTTCCTTTATTGAATAAGGACAAAACAAAGCAGGTAAACCATCAGCTCCTTTCGAAACTGAAGTCACAGTGACTCTACAAGATGGAAAGCACAGAATCCAAGCATATTATACAAAATGATACATACACATTCAAAGGTCTGTATATAACACACCCTGCATGTCTGCACACTAAAATAAATGCAGGACAAATCCATACACATCAACTGAACAGACAAATGAATGGATGCAGTAGCCTCCCTGCAGCCTTGTATTACACACAGTATACCGCACAAACATCATAAGAGGCCAAATTCGTAAAAAAACGAACCCAAAAAAACCCAAATTCCTCTGCCACCGCAGGACATATTTAACCAAAATTGAAAGCACACATACTAACTAAAATAATTCAACACATATTGGTCCCTCAGCAGCCGACCACTGTCGTCATCAGGGAAGATTGCCGGATTGTCCCAGTCCATGGCTGGTGGCACTCTGGGGGCCCTCTCCTTCCTCAGGCAGGCCACATTGTGGAGGACAGCACAAGCCACAGTAATATCACATGCCCTAACAGGGCTGACCCTTAATTTGTGAAGGCAGTGAAAGCGTGCCTTCAGGAGGCCAAAGGTCATTTCAACTCTGGCCCTGGTCCTGGCATGGGCATGGTTGTAGGCCTGCTGTGCTTCCTGGGGGTCTGTGAAAGGTGTCAGGAGAAAAGGCTGGCAGCCATACCCCCTGTCTCCCAGCAACACACCAGAGAATTCACCTGTCAACACAAAATCTCATCATTACTACCTCATAAACACAGTGATATTCTTGACACAGCCATGATGGTTATAAATAGGGGTTGTGTGGCTTACCTTGTGATAGGCACTGATAGATTTCAGAGGCCCGAAAGATTCTGGAGTCATGGACTGAGCCAGGCCATTTTGCCACAACATTGCTGATCACACAGTCAGCATTGCAGACCATCTGAAATCATAAGATGAGGAATATTACACCAATCAATGCACATCACTGGCAATGCAGAGTGTTCGTCAATGGACAATATCAAAAAGTTATGTTCACCTGAACATTAATGCTGTGAAAGGATTTCCTATTCACAAAATCGGCCTCATGGGCACCTGAGGGGGCTTTTATCCTTATGTGTGTGCAGTCCACTGCACCAATGACATTGGGGAAACCTGTCACACAAAGTAATGAGTATCCTACTATGTGTTAACAGTTGTCCTGTAATTTGTAGATCCTCTTACCTGCAATCCTATAGAACTCCTCTTTGATGTCACAGAGTCTTCTGTGGCCAGGGAAGGAGATGAAGACATCTGCTAATGCTTTGATAGCCAGACACACACTCCTTATTGTGCGGCAAATTGTGGCCTTGTTCAGCTGTTCTGCATCCCCCACTGAGTACAGGAAGGCTCCACTAGCAAAAAAGCGCAAGGCCACACAAACCATTTGCTCCACACTCAGTGCATGGCTCCGTGCAGTGCGGTGCTTAATCCTGGGACCCAGTAGTCTGCATAGATACCTGATGCCATCTGCAGAAAACCTGTATCTTTCATATAGATGGTCATCAGGGAAGGCCAGTGGGTCCAACCGGTCCCTGAAGACCCTTTCTCGCCTGAAGGCTCTCCTCAGCACAAGTGCTTCTTCATCCACCACATCTCGCACGAATGGGCATGCCATTGTCAGAGCAGAAAGGAACACACAATTTTGGGCCTTCATATAGGCTAGTGGCCACACCTGGTGCTGGGGGGGTGGGCAAAAGAGGGCGATGCCTTATAACGATGACTTGGTTGTACTGATTGCTGGGAAAATAAAAAAAACCTTAGAAAGATGCCACCGTCCTGTGTGCTCACAATAAGAGCTCATATGTCATGGCTCACATGACTTTACGAGAATATACCTAATTTTTATTTTGAGCTGTGTCATCTTCTTGGAGCTGGGGGAGGAAAGAAAAATAATGATTAATACATTTGTGTTACAGTTAGCATACAGTGTACATTGAAGGCATATCTCACCTCCCTCTCAAGTTTTTTTATTTCAAGGTCCAGTTTCCTAATTGTCCTCTTTTTTATTTCGGACTCCAGTGCAAGATTTTCCATCTTATTCTTCTTGTACTGAATGTCTATGTCTGCCAGTTCTATTTGGCGCCGGAGGTGGTTGCCATACAACTTTCTGATAGCTTGTGAGCTCTGTGAACACAATACAATTAGCGCAGCTGGAATTTGGCAGGATGTGGTGTCCTTTTATTAATACGCACTATGTTGCCAGGCTGGTTTTCCCACTGTATAGCATCTGGGTCCTGTAAAAGAAATTAGATTTTTTGATTTTGATGAGGACTCCTCACCATTGTAGAGTAAATAGTACTTTCACAGTCTTAACATGATACCTCATGCCTTCTGGAATCCAGAGAGATGGTCTCCTCCTCATCATCGTCTCCATCATGTGCTGTTGCTGCTGCACTGGGGCCTTCACCCTATCACATTTAATCGGATTCATATTGAAGCTAGTAGACAAGACATGCCAGGCCTACAGTATGCCTTTGATGGAGTACTCACTGGATCAGCATCGTCTGGTGCTTGTGCTGGTGGCTCTAACAGGAACACAGTGCTGCCAGACACTGCAAGGCAATAGGTAAACCAAAGTCAGACAGTCCAAATTGATTCAATATGAATGTGGTTGTATCCCATGTAGAGATGGAAGGACATACCTTGAATGAAGCGGGTGGCATCTTGGGAGGAACCTATGCTCGTCTCTTTCCCCCCAGGGATCCCCTCTAAGACGGGCCTGCCTTTATTTAGCTCCAAGGCCATGTCCTCTGCTGGGGTAAGGTCAGCCTTTGGTGACCCACCACCCGTGCCTTGTCTGTGGGTATTCTTTTTCACTGCTAAAACAGTACAGACAATGTGTGAGCAGGCACCTTCTGGGTACAATATATGCTTGTGCTTTGTTAAATATTAGTCAGGGACCATACCATTCTGCAGAATGTTCTTGTATTTGATTTTGACCTGCTGCCATGTCCGTTTTGGCCCGTTCATGTTTAATCTACACACACACACACACACACACACACACACACACACACACACACACACACACACACATTTAATGGAGTCACACTGCAAAAAATTACTTGGTATTTTTGTCTTGTTTTCAGTAAAAATATCAAAAAATTTATCATAGCTTTATACAGTGTGATGGAGTTACTTTACACAATTTCACTCATATCTGCAGTGCATTTCAATTAAAAATTTAACCGTTTCATAATTACAGTACAACTGCATTTTTGGAGATGTGAATTAAATATTTGAATTGTAATTGTGATGTTTCAGCGGAGCGGTGAGTGTGTAATTGTGCACTACTTACGCATTCAGGCGGTCTGCAATACTTTGCCACGCTTTTTCTCTTTGCTTTATCACTGTGGCGGTGTTGCCTTCTTAATTATATCTTTTACCTCCTCGTATGCCTCCATGAGGATTTGTGCTTCCGACGGGGAAAAGTACGCGGCTCTAGTTGCCATGGTAAATCAGTTAATCTGTGATCTGTGGCGGGGTCTATTTGAGTGAGCCGTGAGCGCGCACCTATCCAGGATTGGTTTCACCTGGCTTAATGAATCCGTGTCTGCTCATCCTGGCTTGGTCTTTGTGCAACCAATTAAGCCTGGACGCACATGTTTTGGCTTCATTGAGCTCAGCTGAGTCATTTATCCCGGATGTCTTAATTCTACTTTTGTGCAACAGGCCCCTGGTCTCACTTGAAAGAGACCGTGTCTCAAGAGGTTTTTCCTGGTTAAATAAAGGTTTAATAGAAATAGCATAAATATACCAATACAGTCAACAAATATGAATATGTTGCTTTTATTTGCTTGCTTGGAAATGAAGTGAAAGCATATATATAACATGGACATACACTTTGATCTAAGGTCTAAAAGTCCTCTTATAAGGAACTCTTTTCATTTACCTACTGTATGCAGCTCTCTTCTAAGGACTCATCCCTCTGACCCTTCACAGGTAAACATATAATGAACATATCTTTATTAAAACATCTGTAATAAACATATAATAAACAAAAGCAATAGAGATAGTACACAAAATGTGCTACATTGTACATTTCCGCTAATAAGAAGAAAGTCGGCTAGTGAAAGCTTTCGCAGAGCAAAATGCCTATACGCTTCATTGCATTGTAGGGGATGTATCAAAAGGGAGCGCTGGGCCGGCAGTCCAACACACAGGTTGTTGAATCACGTCCACCATTTTGTTAACAAGTGTTACAGGGTATAAGTAGTGCTTCCAACCACTTTAGAATGTTTACTCTCCTGCATTCTGGGAAAGAGAAAAAGATAGACAAGTCAAACTAGGCAGAACTGAACGATTTCCCCTTAGATAGGCCAGCTGCAAAGTGAAAATTGTCTTTGTGTTGGATTCTAGCTTGAAATATACCTATTCATGTTACCATACTAGAACTTATTGATGACTTTACATGTATAAGGAATGTATATGTTGGGGTCAATGAAGGGTTGATAGGGATTTGGATTCTGTTCCATGTTTCTAAGGAGGGAGGTGATAGTCTCTTGATAAGGGATGCCAGCTGCGGAACTAGGGAGGAGCGAGGAATGTGTCTCGAGGTCAAGTCGACAGATGAAGTGAGAAGAAACCTCTGGTAGAGGGGCCCACCACTACGACTCTCCTACTATAGACCTATCTCACACACTTCCACGCCAACGAAAGATCTAGCATAAGGCAGGGCTATGACTACACCAGTGAGAGGAACAAATTAAGTTCAGAGATCTATTGGCTGTCTAGACGTGTAAGGAGTTGACCCTGCCTATTAGGAGTTTATAAATATATGCGTTTGAGTATTTACTCTGTTTGTTCAGAACCTAACAGTTGTAAAAATGCATGACGTTTTTTTGTTGCTTTTGGTCTTAATTTAAGTTTAGGGTTACGGTTAGGATTAACATCAGATTTAATGACGTTGTGGCTATGCCAGCTAGTGACCTCCCACTAAGCATAGACGTCAACTCAACGTCTATTCCACGTTGGTTCAACGCAATTTCATTGAAATGACATGGAAACGACGTTGATTCAACCAGTGTGTGCCCAGAGGGCTCTCTGCAGAGCTGCCTCCAGAACAAGATTCATGACAAAAAACGCTAACCTGCTCAAACAAGCTACAAAAACACAAACATTTGAGAAAAACAATCCCGCCGGCCGAATGTTTGACACTCATGCCGCAGACTGTCTCTCTTAAATGTTGATCATTAACCATGATCTGTCTAGCATTGTCCCAGATTAGTTTGCTGTTTTGCTTTCTTGGAATAAAAACACAAACAGATCTGGGACAAGGAAATTATCTCGCTAAGAAAAGGCAATAGCAGCATTGTGTTTGGATCGCTATCTATTACCTTTTGGTTGATCTCTCCACCAGAATCTTCACCGTGCGGTCATTTGGGTCCAGGCAGAGTTGACGTCCATTTTTGAGTGTGATACTAAAATAATTAAAGGGAGATTGTCTGTAGTCCATAGACTTCTTTCAAGGTCAAGAATTACCAGCTATTCCTGTAATGCATTATCTTCAAGATGTGCACCAGTACCTTTGTTCTGTGTTCCCGTGAGCAAATTCTTAAACCTCCACCATTTTTTATTGTAAGTTACTTTTCATGTTTTCAACACTTAGTCTAATAATATACACGTCAAATAACACTTTGATTGTCAAATAACACTATTTGACCCGTTAAATAAGCTTTTAATTTGACACGTCAAATAACAGTTATATTATAGATTGTTGTGTGTTCTGAATTTGCACGTGCAAGCCAAGCACCACCACCACTATCAGTAGCACTGTCAAAACTGTACAAAAAAGGTCTGCAAACAAGCAAACACCGGCCACAAACGATGTGTTTACAATACCGCGTTGGTAATAAAGCATTATTTGTTCGACCGCAACTTCTAAGCTACCTAGCTTTAGCTTGGTACCTAGCTAGCACCACACAACCAGCCTACAACTGCAGTCATTTTCATTATTCTGAGCAATGATTTAGGAATCCTTGTGAGTAAGTATTAGCTAGGTAGCCACTTGTTGTTCGCCTATGGAAATTGAACTTCAGTTCATGAAAATAAATAGCTAGCCAGCTACTTAACCCTGTTGCCCAACGCTAACGTTATAAGCAGCCAGCTAGCTTTCATCTGGCTGGTGACGCTCGACCGGACCAGGTTATGTGTTGTGAAGCTAGCCACAATAAGGATTAGGCACAATAGTGGAATTTGCGGATTGCCTTCAAAATAAAAGGACCCATTTGAAAGTGATACAGACGGTTAATTGGTGGAATCTTGCCATATTTAGATTAGATAATGTTGAAAAGTTTGGAATGTGAAGCAATGAAATGGGGTATCCGTCTACTCGGTGAAACCCACAGAACACAACTGTGAAGAGTTTACACAAATACTAGCGTTGTAGCTCTTATCGCGGGACTGTGACTGTGTGAAATCACCTCCCCAGTCAGCCTATTGTGTGTATTGACATTCATATTGCACTGTACAGCTTTACCTAAGGATTGGGGATCAATGAAATGTGGTATCAGTCTACCCAATATATTTTCTTTTTTAACTACGTTAAAAAATTATGAAATCGTTAAATTATTATGTGACGTGCAGTCATATTCAGGTCCTGATTGGTCAACAAGCTTATTTGACATGTCAAATAGTGTTACTTGACTTGTATCTTTTTTGACACCCAAAGACCCAAACGACGTGCCATAGCTGAGGGACTGACTCAAAAACTTTAAAAAAATGTATTTTGTACTTTTGACTTATTCTGAGAAGAAAATTGATTAATGATCATACACATTATTGATTATAAATGCTCAATTATGTTGATTTATCAGTTGAGGGAGTTACTCACATGACTTCAGTCTTTGAGCAGTGCGGACGAGGAGGGAGATGCAGCACTCTCTTCAGATTCCTGAACGGAATACGACCAGTCTGCACGTTGGGGCAAAGGCAGCGTAGAACCCTTGGCTGTCTTTTCCCTATAGAGAGGTAGGGTGGAAAGCACAATGGGTTTGTCTTACATTTCTTATTTCGATTTCACTTTTTATCTTGAATGATGTATGATGATATCAGAAATACATGCATAAATATATGGTTAATGGTTAGGGTTAGAGTTAGGTTAAGTGTTACTGCTGTATATACAGTGTAACAATGAGTAGTAGTTACAATAGTTATTACACTGTATACAGATGATAAGAACACTGTCATGTAAGAGTCACCGACACAATTGGAATGTTGATCAGTTGCGAAAACTTCAAATGAAAGTAACCAGGTTATAAATTCAATAAAGTAATAAACTATCATGCACTAGTATAAAAATAGTAAAATAGTAGTAAGGAATTAGTAATTACGTATACAATATTAAGTGATAAATGGATAATTATTTACCTTCAGTTGCTGAGAAGATTGCCAGGAGGGTGAGCAGAACGATGGTTATGCTTGCAGTGTTCATGGTGATATCCCTTTACATGCACCACTGTGGGAGGCTGCTGTACTATGGGTCTGTACAGGCTGCAGGCTGTTTCATGTCACCCCAAAGCCAACACTCTCTCTCTCTCTCTCTCTCTCTCTCTCTCTCTCTCTCTCTCTCTCTCTCTCTCTCTCTCTCTCTCTCTCTCTCTCTCTCTCTCTCTCTCTCTCTCTCTCTCTCTCTCTCTCTCTCTCTCTCTCTCTCTCTCTCTCTCTCTCTCTCTCTCTCTCTTGCTCACTCGCTCACTCGCTCACTCGCTCTCTTGCTCTCTTGCTCTCTCTCTCTCTCAAAAGACAGAGGGCCCTGAATTTTCATTTAGCGACCTGAAACTTCCCCGCCAATGAAGTATATACTGGTGATATCTGTAGTAAATTCCTTACATTTACCCTTTATCACCCTGCAGACTTCAGCCTCCTCTTTGTGTTTGAAGGGACACTCCATCACAATAACCGTAACTCTAACCAGCAATATTTCTCAGAGTCAAGTTGAAGGGCCATTCCGGGGTTGTCTGAAGTAGAGATGTATTATTATTTTTTTGCCAGTGCTTAGCTCTATTCTGGTTATTCTTATCCTTAAACACTCCCTAGACCTTGATGATGACAGGCATAACCATAACATGATGCAGCCACCACCATGCTTGAACATATGAAGAGTATCCTATCATAGCCATTAAATTCTACAACTGTTTTAAAGTCACCATTGGTGTCACGGATTCCCCCGGTACTGCTGCTCATTCCGTGCACCAGTTCCGGAGGTCTACGTCACCGGCCTCTAGGCGTCACTGAACTGGATCATTACCACCAACCCGGACTGTCTTGTCTCATTACGCACACCTGATTCCAATTCCTCTGATTAGTAATTGTATATATATATAGACCCTCTGGGTCTATATATACACGGGTCCCGTGTAGTCTATTACGGGTCTCGTCCCGTGTATTTATTAGAGGCTTAAACAACTTCTTCAGGATCGGTGAGTCCCCTGTGGGATGTTGAGCTAACATAGGCTAATGCGATTAGCACGAGGTTGTAAGTAACAAGAACATTTCCCAGGATATAGACATATCCGATATTGGCAGAAAGCTTAAATTCTTGTTCATCTAACTGCACTGTCCAATTTACAGTAGCTATTACAGTGAAAGAATAGCATGCTATTGTTTGAGAAGAGTGCACAGTTTTGAACATGAAAAGTTATTAATAAACCCGTTAGGCACATTTGGGCAGTCTTGATACAACATTTTGAACAGAAATGCAATGGTTCATTGGATCAGTCTAAAATGTTGCATATACACTGCTGCCATCTAATGGACAAAATCTAAATTGCACCTGGGCTGGAATAATACATGATGGCCTTTCTCTTGCATTTCAAAGATGATGGTGCAAAAAAAATACAAAAGAACGGTTGTTTTTATCTTACTATTATCTTTTTCCAGATCTATTGTGTTATATTCTCCTACATTCCTTTCACATTTACGCAAACTTCAAAGTGTTTCCATTCAAATGGTACCAAGCATATGCATATCTGTAACGGCTGTCATATTCGTTCTCCTACTCAGACGAGGATGTCAGGTTTTGGCCAGGACTGTTCAGGTTTTGGTCACTAGATGTCCCCATTGCACCTTTTTTGAACCTTTTGTTTTTTCCTTGCTCTAATTATTGTTTGCACCTGTAGGTCGTTCCCTTGTTTGGTATTTAAACCCTGTGTGTTCCTCAGTTCTTTGCTCAGTGTTTGTACGTTAGCACCCAGCCCCAGCCCTGCTGTTAACTTTTTCTCTTGTTGGAGTTTCCAGAGATTCTCTGGTATTGTTCTTGTTTATTTTGGATTAGTCTTTTGAGGTTTGTTTTTTCCCTTGCTGTTCTTACCACTTTGTGGATTTTCTTTGTATTTTTGAAGATATCTATTTTTGTCTCTTGGCTTTTGTTTTGGACGTTGTGGATTTATATTTTTGCCGGAAGATCTTTCCTTTGATTAAACCATCGTCTCTAGTACTGCTGTGTCTGCCTCATCTTCTGGGTTCTGCCGATTATTAGTGACTTTCTCACACCGGGTCCTGACAGAAACACTGAGCCATCATAATGAACCCAGAGGCAGCCAGTACCCAGGATTTTTTTCCCATGCTGTCCCACCACGAGGGGACTGTCCAACGCCACGAAGCTGCTCTGGTTCAGCAAGAGGCCTTAATGGCTAGACATTCTCAACTTCTGTCAGAGATGCTGACTTCCATAAAGCAGATTTCTGATCGACTTTCCCCGGCAACCGCTTCTGCTCCAGTACATCAGATTCAAGTGCCCGTGGCAGTTAACCCCCTGGCTGAACCTCGTCTGCCGCCTCCCCAACGGTTCTCAGGTGATCCGAGTGTTTGTAAGGGGTTTTTCACCCAATGTTCTCTCTCCTTCGAGCTGCAACCATCGTCGTTTCCCACCGACCGGTCCAAGATAGCATATATCATCACCCTGCTGTCGGAAAAAGCCCTAGCCTGGGCTACTGCTGTGTGGGATGCCCAAAGTCCCTGCTGTGCCAGCTACTCTACCTTTGCTGAAGAATTCAAGCGAGTGTTTCAAGGTCCTACCAACGGCCCTGACTCAGCCAAACAGCTCCTGACTCTCCGCCAAGGTCGGTGCAGCGTGACGGACTATGCCATCCAGTTCCGCACTGTGGCAGCAGCAAGTGGCTGGAACGACGAGGCGCTCACAGTGTGCTTTTTGAAGGGTCTTTCCGACACCATCCAAGATGAACTGGCCACTCGGGAACCACCGGACAACCTCGAGTCCCTGATCAAGTTGGCCTCGCGCATAGACCAGCGTCTGAGAGAGAGAGAACTCAACCGTAGACCTCTCACCCTAGCTCCTATCGGCCCCAGCTCCGAGTCTCCACCTTTATCCTCGCTGGCTCCACCGGAACCCATGCAGATTGGACGCATCTCCCAGGCTGAGAGAGACCGCCGGATGAGGGAACGATGCTGTCTATATTGTGGCAAACCGGGCCATTTCCGCTCCACGTGTCCCGGGCTCCAGGGAAACGCACTCTCCCGTGCAGGCCTGGGAGGACTGTAACGGGAAACATAACCTCCTCCCATCCATCCAACTCCCGCCTGCTCATTCCAGTCACCCTTTCCTGGGACAACCACGAGCTTCCCCTTCAAGCCTTGGTAGACACTGGAGCCGCAGGTAACTTCATGGATGGGGTCTGGGCGAAGGAGAATGGCGTCCCCTCTGAACCTCTAAGTGACCCCATAAGGGTTACTACGTTGGATAGAAGCCCTTTGGGATCTGGACTTGTCACTCGTGCCACTACCCCCTTGCGACTTTCTATTTCCCAACACCAGGAAGTGATGAACTTTCATCTGATCTCCTGTTCCGAGTTCCCTCTCGTCCTTGGATACCCCTGGCTTCACAGCCATAACCCTCACATCGACTGGTCTGTGGGCACGATCAAGCAGTGGGGTCCTACGTGCCAAGCCACTTGTATCTTCCCGAGTTCCCCTCCCGAGTCTCTAGAATCCATCGACCTGTCCCGAGTTCCCGAGTGTTACCATGACCTCAAACCGGTATTTAGCAAACAGAGGGCCACCAAACTACCACCCCATAGACCTTACGATTGCCCCATCGACCTGTTTCCGGGCACCTGCCCCCCCAGGGGTCGGATCTTTTCCCTATCTCCTCCCGAACGAGCTGCTATGGATACCTACATCAAGGACGCTCTGGCAGCAGGCCTCATGCGTCCATCCACCTCGCCGGCAGGAGCAGGGTTTTTCTTTGTGGCCAAAAAAGACGGTGGATTACGTCCTTGCATCGACTACCGGGGACTTAATGCCATAACCGTCCGTAACCGCTACCCGCTACCCCTTATGGCCACAGCCTTTGAGCTGCTCCAGGAAGCAGTGGTCTTCACTAAGCTTGACCTACGGAACGCATACCATCTTGTGCGGATCAAACCCGGTGACGAGTGGAAGACCGCTTTCAACACGCCTACTGGTCACTACGAATACTTGGTGATGCCCTTCGGCCTGACCAACGCCCCGGCTGTGTTCCAAGCGCTCATAAACGATGTGCTTAGGGATATGCTTAACATTTTCGTGTTTGTTTACTTGGATGACATCCTCATCTTTTCGAGCTCCCTTCAAGAACACACTAAGCATGTCAGACAAGTGCTCAAACGCCTCCTTGACAGCCATTTGTACGTTAAGCCGGAAAAGTGTGAATTCCATTCCTCTCGAGTACAATTCCTGGGATTTGTAGTGGAACCCGGTCGAGTCCAGATGGACCCCAAGAAGGTAGGGGCGGTAGCGGATTGGCCCACCCCCAAGTCCGTTAAGCGTTTCCTGGGCTTCACTAACTTTTACCGCAAGTTCATCAAGAACTTCAGCTCGGTGGCAGCCCCTCTCTCAGCTGTAACCAAGGGTGGCAACACAAGGTTTCTGTGGGGAAGAGAAGCTGAGACAGCCTTCCAAGGACTCAAGCAGCGCATCCTCTCTGCTCCCATCCTGACACTACCGACGGCGGATGAACCTTTTGTGGTGGAGGTAGACGCATCAGAGGTTGGTGTTGGAGCTGTCCTGTCTCAGAGGGGTGAAGACAAGAGGCTTCATCCTTGCGCCTTCTTCTCTCACCGGCTTACCCCGGCCGAGAGGAATTACGATGTGGGGGATCGTGAACTCCTAGCGGTTAAGATGGCATTGAAGGAATGGAGACACTGGCTCGAGGGGGCTTCTCAACCATTTCAAGTGCTTACGGACCACAAAAACCTGGAGTATATCCAGCAGGCGAAGCGGTTGAACTCCAGACAAGCTCGATGGTCTCTTTTCTTCAGCCGATTCCAGTTTATCCTCACCTATAGACCCGGGTCGAAGAATCTCAAACCGGACGCCTTGTCACGAATCTACTCTCCTGCCATTCGAGAAGATACTGACATGACTGTCCTTCCTGCCGCTAAGATCGTGGCTCCGATCTCGTGGCAAGTGGAGGATACCGTGAAACAAGCTCAAGCCATCGAACCGGGTCCTGGAGGAGGTCCTGCCAATCGGTTGTTTGTTCCCAAGGCAGCAAGGTCCCAAGTCCTTCTGTGGGGGCACTCCTCTCGCCTCACCTGTCACCCGGGCGTAGGTCGCACCTTGGAGTTCATCCAGCGTAAGTTCTGGTGGCCCACCATAAAAGAAGACGTTGCCACTTTCGTCAAGGCCTGTTCCGTGTGCTGCCAGGGCAAATCTTCTCACCTCCGCCCTCAAGGACTCCTTCACCCTTTATCTATTCCCCACCGACCCTGGTCCCATATCTCGTTGGACTTTATTACTGGCCTTCCTCCGTCCCATGGTAATACTACTATCCTAGTCATCATCGACAGGTTTTCTAAGGCGGCCAGGTTTGTTCCCTTGACCAAATTACCTTCTGCCAAGGAAACGGCGGAGTTGGTGATTAACCATGTGTTCCGAGTCTTTGGCATTCCGCAAGATATGGTTTCCGACAGAGGTCCACAGTTCGCCTCTAGGTTTTGGAAGGCCTTCTGCCAACTCATAGGGGCCACGGCCAGTCTTTCTTCAGGGTACCATCCGGAGTCCAACGGCCAAACTGAGAGGATGAATCAAGAGCTGGAAACCACCCTCAGATGTATGGTATCCAACAACCCATCCACATGGTCATCCTTCATTGTTTGGGCCGAGTACGCGCACAACACCTTGTGCTCCTCCTCCACTGGTATGTCCCCGCACGAGTGTCAGTTTGGCTATGCTCCGCTATTGTTCCCGGACCAGGAGGCAGAAGTCAGAGTGCCTTCAGCCTTGAGGTTCATCAGACGCTGTCGGCTTACGTGGAAGAAGGCCCGTCTTAATCTTCTGCGTTCCTCACAGCAGTACCAGCGACAAGCCAACAGACGTCGCCGTCCCGGTCCTACCCTGTACCCCGGCCAGAGAGTATGGCTCTCAACAAAGAACTTACCGCTACGGGTGGAGTCTCGCAAGCTGTCCCAGAGATTCATCGGTCCCTTTAAGATTGCCAGGAGAGTCAATCCCGTTACTTTTCGCCTACACTTACCCAGATCCCTTAAGATCAATCCCACATTTCACATTTCTTTATTAAAACCTGTTGTTTTTTCTCCCCTTATCCCGGCAGGCAGACCTCCCCCTCCGCCCCGTGTCATCGGAGGCCAGTCGGCTTATACCGTCCACCGGATACTGGATTCCCGCCGGGTGCAGCGGTCCTGGCAGTATCTGGTGGACTGGGAAGGCTACGGTCCCGAGGAGCGCTCCTGGGTTCCTGCCAAGGACATACTGGACCCTGACCTCATTCGTCAGTTCAGGGCTCTCCACCCTGAGAAGGCTGGTAGGAACGTCAGGAGCCGTTCCTAGGAGGGGGATTCTGTCAG
This sequence comes from Salvelinus namaycush, assembly GCF_016432855.1. Taxonomy (NCBI): domain Eukaryota; kingdom Metazoa; phylum Chordata; class Actinopteri; order Salmoniformes; family Salmonidae; genus Salvelinus; species Salvelinus namaycush. Next base: position 20,803,971 of record NC_052342.1, on the reverse strand, counting down.
GTTTTGGCCAAGACTGTTCAGGTTTTGGTCACTAGATGTCCCCATTGCACCTTTTTTGCACCTAATTATTGTTTGCACCTGTAGGTCGTTCCCTTGTTTGGTATTTAAACCCTGTGTGTTCCTCAGTTCTTTGCTCAGTGTTTGTACGTTAGCACCCAGCCCCAGCCCTGCTGTTAACTTTTTCTCTTGTTGGAGTTTCCAGAGATTCTCTGGTATTGTTCTTGTTTATTTTGGAATAGTCTTTTGAGGTTTGTTTTTTCCCTTGCTGTTCTTACCACTTTGTGGATTTTCTTTGTATTTTTGAAGATATCTATTTTTGTCTCTTGGCTTTTGTTTTGGACGTTGTGGATTTATATTTTTGCCGGAAGATCTTTCCTTTGATTAAACCACCGTCTCTAGTACTGCTGTGTCTGCCTCATCTTCTGGGTTCTGCCGATTATTAGTGACTTTCTCACACCGGGTCCTGACAGAGGAGGAGCATGGATCGGACCAACACGCAGCGAGGTATGTAGACATAATGATTTATTAAATGAAGACGAAACACGAAGAACACTTGAATAAACTACAAAACAACAATCGACGTTAAACAGACCTGAACTTGTGAACATAAAAAACAATGAACGCACGAACAGGAAAGAACGAACGAACGAGACGAGACAGTACTGTGTGGTGTAACAAACACAGACACAGCAACAATCACCCACAAACAAACAGTGTGAACAACCTACCTTAATATGGTTCTCAATCAGAGGAAACGTCAAACACTTACCCCTAATTGAGAACCATATCAGGCAACACATTGAACCCAACATAGAAACACATAACATAGACTACCCACCCAGCTCACGTCCTGACCAACTAAACAAAGTTAAACAAAGGAAAATAAGGTCAGGAACGTGACAATATCCTTGCTTCAGGGACTGAGTTACAGGTAGTTAGATTTGGGTATGTCATTTCAGGCTAAAATTGAAAAAGGGTCAGATCCTGAAGAGGTTTTAAGCATATCCCAGTTTAGGTCAACTAACAGTACGAACTCTGAAGATAGATGGGGAGCAATCAATTCACAAATGGTATCCAGGGCACAGCTGGGGGCTGAAGGGGGTCTATAACAAGTGGCAATGGTGAGAGACTAGTTTCTGGAAAGGTGGATTTTTAAAGTAGAAGCTCAAATTGTTTGGGAACAGACCTGGATAGTATGACAGAACTATGCAGGCTACCTCTGCAGTAGATTGCAACTCTGCCCCCTTTGTCAGTTCTATCTTGTTGGAAGATGTTATAGTTAGGGATGGAAATTTCAGGGTTTTTGTTGGCCTTCCTAAGCCATAATTCAGACACGGCTAGGACATCAGGTTTGGCGGAGTGTGCTAAAGCAGTGAATAAAACAAACTTAGGGAGGAAGCTTTTAATGGTAACATGCATGAAACCAAGGCTTTTACGGTTACAGAAGTCAACAAATGAGAGCGCCTGGGGAATGGTAGTGGTGCTGGGGGCTGCAGGGCCTGGGTTAACCTCTACATCACCAGAGGAACAGAGGAGGAGTAGGATAAGGGTACGGCTAAAGGCTATAAGAACTGGCCGTGTAGTGCGTTCGGAACAGACAGTAAAAGGGGCAGATTTTTGGCGCGGAAGAATAGATTCAAGGCATAATATACAGACAAGGGTATGGTAGGATGTGAGTACAGTGGAGATAAACCTTGGCATTGAGTGACGATGAGAGAGGTTTTGTCTCTCGCGGCACCAGTTAAGCCAGGTGAGGTCACCGCATGTGTGGGGGGTGGGAAAAAAAAGGGCTATCTAAGGCATATTGGGCAGGGCTATCTTCCACTACAGTGAAATAAGACAATAATACCTAACCAAAACAGCAATAGACAAGGAATATTGACATTAGGGAAAAGCATGTGGAGACGAGTGATCATAGTAGCAATGAGTAGCACTAGAGTCAGGGAGCCAATTTCGTAGTCGCTGCTACGCTAGGCGAGCTGGAGACACGTCGATTCAAACAGCACACTCCCTTATCACACTCCCTGTAGACTGACAACTCATCGTTGTCAACACTGTGTTGTCAGCAAACTTAACGATGGTGTTGGAGTTGAAATTGGCCACGCAGTCGTGGGTGAACAGGGAGTACAGGAGGGGACTAAGCACACACCCCTGAGGGGCCCCAGTGTTCAGGATCAGTGTAGTTGCCTACCCCTTAACACCTGGTCGCGGCCCATCATGAAGTCCAGGATCCAGTTACAGAGGGAGGTGTTTAGTCCCAGGGTCCTTAGCTTAGTGATGAGCTTTGTGGGCGTTATGGTGTTGAACGCTGAGCTGTAGTCAATGAACAGCATTCTCACATAGGTGTTCCTTTTGTCCAGGTAGGAAAGGGCAGTGTGGAGTGCGATTGATATTGCATCATCTGTGGATCTGTTGGGGTGGTATGCGAATTGGAGTGGGTCTAGGGTATCCGGGAGGATGCTGTTGATGTGAGCCATGACCAGCCTTTCAAAGTAATTCATGGCTACCGACATGAGTGCCACGGGGCGGTAATCATTTAGGCAGGTTACCTTCGCTTTCTTGGGCACTTGGACTATGGTGGTCTGTTTGAAACATGTAGGTATTACAGACTCGGTCAGGGAGAGGATGAAAATTTCAGTGAACACTTTTGCCAGTTGGTCCGGGCATGCTTTGAGTACACGTCCTGGTAATCCGTCAGGCCTCGTGGCTTTGTGAATGTTGACCTGTTTAAAGGTCTTGCTCACATTGGCCACTGAAAGCATTATCACACTCTTGTCCAGAACAGCTGATGTTCTCATGCATGCTTCAGTGTTGCTTGCCTCGAAGCGAGCATAAAAGGCGTCACTAGGCAGTTTGCGGCTGGGTTTCCCTTTGTAGTCCATAATAGTTTTCAAGCCCTGCCACATCTGACGAGCGTCAGAGCCGGTGTAGTAGGATTCAATCTTAATCCTGTAATGACACTTTGCTTGTGTGATGGTTCATCTGAGGGCATAGCGGGATTTGTTATAAGCGTCTGGATTAGTGTCCCGCTCCTTGAAAGCGGCAGCACTAGCCTTTAGCTCGATGCGGATGTTGCCTTTAATCCAGTGGAGACGTCGTCGATGCAGTTATTGATGAACACGATGACTGAGGTGGTATACTCCTCAATGCCATTGGATGATTCCCGGAACATATTCCAGTCTGTGCTAGACTGCACTCAATCAGCTGTATAAGGCCATAAGCAAACAAGAAAATGCTCATCCAGAAGCGGCGCTCCTAGTGGCTGGGTAGTTTAAATGTAGGTAGTTTAGTTCAAACTTAAATCTGTTTCATCTAATTTCGACCAGCATGTTACATGTGCAACCAGAGGAAAAAACTCAAGACCACCTTTACTCCACACACCTTTATTTGCCAAGGTAGAAAACATGATCAGTGAATATATTAAAGCTACAGGCTACAATGTGGGGATCTCATGCATGGCAATAACAACATGTTTATATGACTTTCATGCTTGGCACAGAGTTATATTATATTCTACTCAATCCATAGGCTCCATTAATGTCATTCAGACTGTTTTGAAGTTGGCTATGATAGCTGAGGTTCATAGCTAGGTTCTGAACTAATATGTATACCAAACGTTTGGGTCCATACACAGGTCGGCTAGATAGCTAGCTACACATTCATAGGCTTTCAGGTATTTTTTATCTTCCACTGCACAATAAGCAAGGACATAGCTAGCTACGTTATTTCATCTATCTGCATTGCATGGCAAATATCAGCAAGGCACGCTTACAAAATTGTACATTCAATTTGCAGTAAATGCTTTAGCTAGCTAGATTCTTTACATCCACTGTTTCAGAAGATGACAGCCTGGTTTGTTGGTTGTTTCAGGAGTCCCTAAAACATTAAACAACCAGAATTACAATGTCATACTCATGTCACAACACCCATAAATCTAGCCAGCTAGCTGACTAATGTTAGCTAGTCAGCTAACTTGCTAAATTGCAATTTTCATTAATTATCATGATAAAAAAATATGCATAATCGTTTGTCTCTACATTAACTAACATATTCCTGTCAAATGTAGATTTTTTGCATGATTCGTTATGACATTATAATCACTTACATTTGCTTCCATCCTAGTATTTTTGTCAGCCATCTTTGCTGAAGAAAGTCTCCAGCCTTGGGTCGCATAGCGTAAAATTCATCATGGGAACCACTCGATATGATTGGTCGTCGCCGCTGGTGATTTGCATAAAGTTAGGAAAAGTTTATTTTTCACTGCCTTCCACGCCACTTTTGCACCACCCAAAGGTCCCCTGCCCTCTCCTCTTCTCACTGCTTTCCTTCCATTGAAATGAATGGGAAGCGGTATTTCACCACGCGGCATCCTGTGCTAGTGTATCATGCCCGTTAAGCCCCTCTGACTCCACTTACAGTCTACCTTCATCTCAGCACTACTAGCATTACTTACCTGATTCCACTAATCAAATCATCAAACCTTTGATTCGTTTTTAGTGCTAGCTCAAAAACTAAGATGTGCACCCCTTTGGGTCCTCAGGAACAGAATAAAGAAACACTTGTCTCACCAATAGGGTTGCTGATGCAGAGTGACCCTGTCAACAACACTATCGTCTCTTCACTCAGACATCTGGTAAGCAAGACGAGCAAAGCTACAAAGGAATCTGGTTGAAGCAGAGATTACAGCCTCAAGTCTTCTTGGGTATGACGCTACAAGCTTGGCACACCTGTATTTGGGGAGTTTCTCCCATTCTTCTCTGCAGATTCTCTCAAGCTCTGTCAGGTTGAATGGGGTGTGACGCTACACTGCTATTTTCAGGTCTCTCCAGAGATGTTTGATCGGGTTCATGTCCGGGCTCTGGCTGGGCTGCACATGGACATTCAGAGACTTGTCCCAAAACCACTCCTGCATTGTCTTGCCTGTGTTCTTAGGGTCATCGTCCTGTTGGAAGATGAACCTTTGCCCCAGTCTGAGGTCTTGAGCGCTATGGAGAAGGTTTTCATCAAAGATCTCTCTGTGCCAAACCATGGCTTGGTTTTTGCTATGACATGCACTGTCAACTGTGGGATCTTATATAGACAGGTGTGTGCGCTTCCAAATCATGTCCAATAAATTGATTTTACCACAGGTGGACTCTAATGAAGTTGTAGAAACATCTCAAGTATGATCAATGGAAACAGGATGCACCTGAGCTCAATTTTGAGTCTCATAGCAAAGGGTCTGAATACTTATGTAAATAAGGTATTTCTGTTTTTTTCTGTTTTTAATTTTCTATACATTTGCAAAAATGTGTAAAAACCTGTTTTCGCTTTTGTCATTATGGGGTATTGTGCGTAAATAGATGATAAAAAAAATATTTCATCCATTTTAGAATAAGGTTGTAATGTAACAAAATGTGGAAAAAGTCAAGGGGTCAGAATACTTTCCAAATGCACTGTACATAGTATGATATGCTGGTGTGGTTTATAGTATGATATGGTGGTATGGTATAAACACTGAGTGTATAACACATTAAGAACACCTGCTCTTTCCATGACATAGACTGCCCAGGTGAATCCCGGTGAAAGCTATGATCCCTTATCACTTATTAAATCCACTTCAATCAGTGTAGATGAAGGGGAGGAGACAGATTTTTAAGCATTGAGACAATTGAGACATGGATTTTGTATGTGTGCCATTCAGAGGGTGAATGGGCAAGACAAATATTTATGTGCCTTTGAACGGGTTATGGTAGTACTTGCCAGGCGCACCAATTTGAGTGTGTCAAGAACTGCAACGCTGCTGGGATTTCCATGCTCAACATTTTGCTGTGTGTATCAAGAATGGTCCACCACCTAAAGGACATCCAGCCAACTTGAAACAACTGTGGAAAGCACTGGAGTCAACATGGGCCAGCATCCCTGTGAAACGCTTTGCAAACCTTGTAGCGTCCATGCCTCTGATGAATTGAGCATGTTCTGAGGGCAAAAGGTGGTCCAACTCAATATTAGGAATGTGTTCCTAATGTCTTGTACAGTCAGTGTATACAGTGGGGCAAAAAAAGTATTTAGTCAGCCACCAATTGTGCAAGTTCTCCCACTTAAAAAGATGAGAGAGGCCTGTAATTTTCATCATAGGTACACTTCAACTATGACAGACAAAATGAGAAAAAAAAATCCAGAAAATCACATTGTAGGATTTTTAATGAATTTATTTGCAAATTATGGTGGAAAATAAGTATTTGGTCAATAACAAAAGTCTCTCAATACTTTGTTATATACCCTTTGTTGGGTAAGTCTTCACAAGGTTTTCACACACTGTTGCTGGTATTTTGGCCCATTCCTCCATGCAGATCTCCTCTAGAGCAGTGATGTTTTGGAGCTGTTGCTGGGCAACACGGACTTTCAACTCCCTCCAAAGATTTTCTATGGGGTTGAGATCTGGAGACTGACTAGGCCACTCCACGACCTTGAAATGCTTCTTACGAAGCCACTCCTTCGTTGCCCGGGCAGTGTGTTTGGGATCATTGTCATGCTGAAAGACCCAGCCACGTTTCTTCTTCAATGCCCTTGCTGATGGAAGGAGGTTTTCACTCAAAATCTCACGATACATGGCCCTATTCATTCTTTCCTTTACACGGATCAGTCGTCCTGGTCCCTTTGCAGAAAAACAGCCCCAAAGCATGATGTTTTCACCCCCATGCTTCACAGTAGGTATGGTGTTCTTTGGATGCAACTCAGCATTCTTTGTCCTCCAAACACGACGAGTTGAGTTTTTACCAAAAAGTTATATATTTTTTTTCATCTGACCATATGACATTCTCCCAATCTTCTTCTGGATCATCCAAATGCTCTCTAGCAAACTTCAGACACTCCTGGACATGTACTGGCTTAAGCAGGGGGACACGTCTGGCACTGCAGGATTTGAGTCCCTGGCAGCGTAGTGTGTTACTGATGGTAGGCTTTGTTACTTTGGTCCCAGCTCTCTGCAGGTCATTCACTAGGTCCCCCCGTGTGGTTCTGGGATTTTTGCTCACCGTTCTTGTGATCATTTTGACCCCACGGGGTGAGATCTTGCGTGGAGCCCCGGATCAAGGGAGATTATCAGTGGTCTTGTATATCTTCCATTTCCTAATAATTGCTCCCATAGTTGATTTCTTCAAACCAAGCTGCTTACCTATTGCAGATTCAGTCTTCCCAGCCTGGTGCAGGTCTACAATTTTGTTTCTGGTGTCCTTTGACAGCTCTTTGGTCTTGGCCGTAGTGGAGTTTGGAGTGTGACTGTTTGAGGTTGTGGACAGGTGTCTTTTATACTGATAACAAGTTCAAACAGGTGCCATTAATACAGGTAACGAGTGGAGGACAGAGGAGCCTCTTAAAGAAGAAGTTACAGGTCTGTGAGAGCCAGAAATCTTGCTTGTTTGTAGGTGACCAAATACTTATTTTCCACCATAATTTGCAAATAAATTCATTAAAAATCCTACAATGTGATTTTCTGGATTTTTCTTTCTCATTTTGTCTGTCATAGTTGAAGTGTACTTATGATGAAAATCACAGGCCTCTCTCATCTTTTTAATTGGGAGAACTTGCACAATTGGTGGCTGACTAAATACTTTTTTGCCCCACTGTATATATATGGTACAGTCTGGTAGAGCATGGCATATAGGGTATGAAAGCTGATGCTATGTTATGTTATGGCGTAGAGACAACCTTGGCAAAACAGATATACTGTTTAATTAAAAGTTTAATTAAATAAACTACATTTGACCAACAATACAATCATAGTGCAGTGCTCAAGGTGTGATATGTATATATCCATTTTTTGATTAAGTATACATTGTTGAGAAAACAAGTAATCTATGTCCTATAATTGTTTGTTTTATTTGAAAAAATATATATCAAAGACAGGTTTTATATCAAAAATACTATTACATTATTCCTTAATATCTATACTGTATATATAAAAAATATAAATACATACATATAATAAACACATTAAAAGGACAGCCACTTTGTAGGGCAGTGTCCCCATCACTGTCCTGACTCATTGATTGAAGTCTCTTTGGACCAGAGGGGACAGTGCCTCTTATTGGTGCTCCAACACCATTTGTTCTGGTTGTTGTCTACCATCCAAGGCCCAACCGGGCCAACCCTGCTTCAGAGACAAGCCAGCAGAGAGGTTGCAGTGTGGCACAGCTTCCAGTGCCAGACAAAGAGTGATCAAGTGCTAGTGGTGGTATGTGGGGAGAGAGTCTCAATGGAGTGTTGTTTCTGACGCTGTTGATTTCTGTAGGAGAGAAGAAGGTGTGCTGATTAACCCTCTGAGTTACGTGGCAGAATACATAAGCTTTATGGCAGACTATATTTACGGCCGAATAGATTCTATACTCTGTTAAGCTTTATGGAAGAATATATTTTTGGCAGATTAAATTGTGTACTCTGTTAAACTTTATGGAAGAATATAGAGTTGAAGTCGGAAGTTTACATACACTTAGGTTGGAGTCAACCACTCCCCAAATATTTTGTTAACAAACTATAGTTTGGCATGTCGGTTAAGACATCTACTTTGTGCATGACACAAGTAATTTTTCCAACAATTATTTACAGACAGATTATTTCACTTATAATTCACTGTATCACAATTCCAGTGAGTCAGAAGTTCACATACACTAATTTGACTGTGCCTTTAACCAGCTTGGAAAATTGTCTTTAGAAGCTTTTGATAGGCTAATTGACATCATTTGAGTCAATTGGAGGTGTACCTGTGAATGTATTTCAAGGCCAACCTTCAAACGCAGTGCCTCTTTGCTTGACATCATGGGAAAATCAAAAGAAATCAGCCAAGACCTCAGACAAAAAATTGTAGACCTCCACAAGTCTGGTTCATCCTTGGGAGCAATTTCCAAACGCCTGAAGGTACCACGTTCATCTGTACAAACAATAGTACGCAAGTATAAACACCATGGGACCACGCAGCCGTCATACCACTCAGGAAGGAGACACATTCTGTCTCCTAGAGATGAACATACTTTGATGCAAAAAGTGCAAATCAATCCCAGAACAACAGCAAAGGACCTTGTGAAGATGCTGGATGAAACAGGTACAAAAGTATCTATATCCACAGTAAAACGAGTCCTAAATCGACATAACCTGAAAAGCCGCTCAGCAAGGAAAAAGCCACTGCTTCAAAACCGCCATAAAAAAGCCAGACTACGGTTTGCAACTGCACATGGGGACAAAGATCATACTTTTTGGAGAAATGTCCTCTGGTCTGATGAAACAAAAATAGAACTGTTTGGCCATAATGACCATCGTTATGTTTGGAGGAAAAGGGGGGAGGCTTGCAAGCCGAAGAACACCATCCCAACCGTGACGCACGGGGGTGGCAGCATCATGTTGTGGGGGTGCACTTGACAAAATAGATGGCATCATAAGAAAGGACAATTATGTGGATATATTGAAGCATCTAAAGAAATCAGTTAGGAAGTTAAGCTTGGTTGCAAATGGGTCTTCCAAATGGACAATGACCCCAAGCATACTTCCAAAGTTGTGGCAAAATGGCTTAAGGACAACAAAGTCAAGGTATTGGAGTGGCCATCACAAAGCCCTGACCTCAAACCTATAGAATATTTGTAGGCAGAACTGAAAAAGCATGTGCGAGCAAGGACGCCTACAAACCTGACTCAGCTACAAAAGCTCTGTCAGGAGGAATGGGCCAAAATTCACCCAACTTATTGTGGGAAGCTAGTGGAAGGCTACCCGAAACGTTTGACCCAAGTTAAACAATTTAAAGGCAATGCTACCAAATTTAATTGAGTGTATGTAAACTTCTCACCCACTGGGAATGTGATGAAAGAAATAAAAGCTGAAATAAATCATTCTCTCTACTGTTATTTTGACATTTCACATTCTTAAAATAAAGTGATGATACTAACTGACCTAAGACAGGGAATTTTTACAAGGATTAAATGTCAGGAATTGTGAAAACAGAGTTTAAATGTATTTGGCTAAGGTGTACGTGAACTTCCGACTTCAACTGTATTTATGGACGAATCAATACTGTACCCTACACTGTTATTAAGCTTCAAACCATATTTAATTCAGGGAAAATACAGGTAAATGATAAAATAAAGGAAACAACAACATTGTTTTCTCTTAATGGGGTGTTGGGCAACCACGAGCCAGAACAGCTTCAACGTGCCTTGAGATAAATTCCACAAGTGTCTGAAACTCTATTGGAGGTATGCAACATTATTATTCCATGAGAAACTCCATAATTTGGTATTTTGTTGATGGTGGTGGACACTGTCTCAAGCGCCGCTTCAGAACCTCCCATAAGTGTTCAATTGGATTGAGATCTAGTGACTGAGACGGCCATGGCATATGGTTTACTTCGTTTTCATTCTCATCAAACTATTCAGTGACCAGTCGTGTCCTATGGATAGGGGCATTGTCATCCTAAGGGGGCATAACCTTGACAGACTAAATAATGGGCAACTGGACCTGCCCAGCTTTTTTATACATGACCCTAATTATGATGGAATGTTAATTGCTTATGAATTGCTCGGTTGAGCCACACCTGTGTGGAAGCACCTGCTTTCAATATTCTTTGTATACCTCATTTACTCAAGTGTTTCCTTTATTTTGGGAGTTACCTGTAAACGGCCCATTATCTATATGGAGCACATAGATGCAGTACATTTTAAATAAAATGATATACAATTTTAAATATATGTATATATATTTAAATTTGAATAGTTCATTCAAACAACTAAATTGAATAAAATAGTCTGTGCAATAAAATACATCCATAAACTCACGCTTTGGTTTGCCTTTCAATCAGTGTTTTGGCAAAGTTCCCATTTGGGTCGAGACAGAGCAAACCTTCGGTTTTTAGTGTGACACTTAGAGAGAGAGAGAGAGAAGAGGGGATGAGAAAGAAAAAGAGTGGAGGGACAGATGTTTAAATTAAATTAATCATTGAAATATATATTTTGGAGAGTTTACATATAATTTTCTTTAAGTACCATATAGTACAATACAGTACAGCACTGTATAGTATAGTAACTCACATGACTTCTTCCTTAGAGCAGTGTGAGCGAGGAGGGTAATAGGTCAGTGTCCTGATTAAACTGATATTCACCCCCCCTGCATGTACTTTAGGACAGCGGCACCGAGGATATTGTATGCCTCTCCCTGTAGAGAAAAATCAGAAAGTCAAAGAAAACACTTCAGTCTCCCTCTACGTTCATCGACAATTTACTAATCTAGTTTTAGGCGGGATTCAATCTGAAAACATGTTACAGCGAGCTTGACATTCCAAGGTAATTTCCAATTGAACTTTTATTGTACCATCAATATGATCTCAGCCAATGAGGTAACATTGCCTTTAAAAGGCGCATTATCGACAATGTTATTCAGATTGAATCCCGGACTTAAAGTTTTATTGTAAATTGTAAGAAATGAATAACATAGTTCACACCCATAGTCCACAATTATATAGTTAGATATACACTGAGTGTACAAAACATTAAGGACACGTTTCTAATATTGTCTTTTTGCCCTCAGAACAGCCTCAATTTGTCAGGGCGTGGTGTCGAAAGTGTTCCACAGGGATGCTGGCCTATTTTGACTCCAAAGCTTCCCACATGTCCTTAATGTTTTGTACACTCAGTATAAGTTAAAAGTTCTATTAAATACTTAAACATAATACTAATTTTCATCAAAAGTTCTACGGACAGATTTTTAAGCCAGGTACCTTGTATCATGCAGATGACGTCTGAGCAGACCAGAAGAACAATAACAGTCATTGCAGTATTCATGATGATCTTGACTCTGTAGACTGTAGTTGCAGTGTGGCTGTTGTATCAGAAGGTATACCAGTAAGCCAGCTGCAGTCTTCTTCTTCTTCTTCAGTTGCAGTGAATTTCTGAGTTCAACAGTTTTTCTTTGCTGAGTTGCTCTTCTTGTCTCCAGTATAGATTCTGTCTGCTGCATCATGGTAAGAGACATCTTATATGGTCTGAGCTCAGTGAAAGTGACTCGAGAGACCACATACCAGAGTTGAGGGGAAGCACGCCAAATCTTGCATCTGGTAACATTAGTGTTCACCTAACCGTCTCCCCACTCCTCCCCTCCCACATAATGCATGTCTGAACAGCAGCCCTCTACCAGAGAATTTCTCAAAAAAAGTGTCACTTGTCATTGTCAGAATCACGTTTTTATGAGATACCGTCCTTCCATCCTGTATGGACACTGAACCAGTGACGTGAGTTGAGGTCTGAGGATGGGAAGGCACTTTCTAGTGAGACACAACCTGCCGTGATTGGGACTCCCATAAGGCGGCGCACAATTGGCCCAGTGTCTTACGGGTTAGGTGAGGGTTTGGCCGGGGTAGGGCGTCATTGTAAAATAAGAATTTGTTCTTAACTGACTTGCCTAGTTCATGAGGGCACAAGGCGAGACCCAAATGCAGACACAGGAGGCAGATGGTTGAGCTCCAATATTTATTATACAAAAAGGGGGTAGGCAAAAGGCAGGCCGGGGACAGGCGAGAGTTCAAACTGTACCAGGCGATAGGCAGGCTTGAGGTCAGAACAGGCAGAGTGGTCAGGCAGGCGGAGTCGGCGTCAGGACAGGCAACGGTCAAAACCAGGAGGGCTAGGGGAAAAACAGACTGGGAAAAATAGGAGCTGGTTGCTTGGCAAATCAAGACGAACTGGCACAGAGAGACAGGAAACACTGGGATAAATACACCGGGGACTAGCGGGGAAAAACAGGAGACACCTGGAGGTGTATGGAGACAATCACCAAGACAGGTGAAACAGATCAGGGCATGACATAGTTAAATAAAGGTTAAATAAACAATTCTGGAGTCATAGAATTTCAGTGAGTTTCAGAGGGAGGAGATATGTTGCAACACTGTTCTCTACTTCTAAACACTTATGAATCAGCTGCACAAAGGGTGCTATGATTTAAATATCGACATTCCACCATGTCGGAAAGAAAAGCCCTGGAATTATTAAATCATGGTTTGTTTAAACACTCCCAAAACAAACTAAAATGAAGGTAATTTGTCTGTCTGTGTGTGTGTGTGTGCCTTGCGAGGACAATCTACTGACTGTCCCTGTGACTCAATAAATAGCAACTCAGTTCAATGAAGGGAAGAGCATTGCCACTTTAAATTATTTCTCTGTGTTACTGTAGCAGATGTGATTCATAATAAGGAATTTCCTATTGGGCTAACAACTAAGACGTTAGCTTCTTCTGTGGGAGACCTGGGTTCAAATCCCGCCAGTGACATCGCTGTGACTCAAACAATACCTATGGATGACACTGATATTTCTTATTTCCAAGGACAAATAGCTTATCAGTCTTTCATTGGAAGCATTACTAAACCACCCACTACTTTCAAGCATGGTTGAGGCGTTTGTCCTTGATAGCTTACCATGTCCTCAGAGTTGCAAAACTGATACGGGTGTTATGTTCGGGAAGTGTGTGTGCGTTTGTTTGTGTGTGTCTGTGTGTGGGAAACAGACTTGTACAATCTATGCCCCGATGCACTGAAGACACTTCATAACACTTGGTTGGTGCTTCCTTTTTTTATTTATACAAGTTTTTCTCATTGAGATAAAATCTATTTTTCAAGAGAGACCTGGTCCAACAGCAGCAGGGGGTCAGACAAAACAACTTACATACACTAACACAAGATTAAACAAAACACACATACAGTACAACAATTATATATTACATTAAAAAAACACGAATATCATAACAAAAAAAAACTGTCCTAAAGACAATTACAGTCTTCTATGATATTTACATCGATCAAGTGTTTAAACTCCACCAACGTGACTACATCATCAATGTTCAGGAGAGAATCCCAGGACCATGAAGCTGAGTAACTAAAACTATTTCTACCATGAGCTGTTCTAATTCTTGGTACTGTTAAAGCAAATGAGAATGAGACCGTCATTTCTATTTATTTACTGGCCTGATTAAAAAAGAATAAAGTGGCATTTTACCCCTGATGGCTTTTAAATAAGTGTGTTCCAGTGTTTAAGCCTACGCAAGGTCAATGACGACCAGCTGTCCGCCGAAGTCGGCTCCACTCCTTGTTCGGGCGGCGTTCGGCGATCCACGTCACCGGCTTAAGCCATCACCGCTCCATTTTTCATATATCCATTTGTCTTGTCTTGTTTCCATACACACCTGGTTTTCATTTCCCCAATCAATCTACTTGTATTTAACCCTCTGTTTCCCATCATGTTTTGTGTGTAATTGTTTCATGTTATTGTGGTGTTTTATTACGCGCTTTATTTTTGTATGTTCCGTGTTTTGAGCACATTTGATGTATGTAGTGCTCTCGTTTTTGGAACTAAAATAAAAGTGCGCCTGTTTACATCACTCTACTCTCCTGCACCTGACTTCATCTCTAATACACCTGTTTACATCACTCTACTCTCCTGCACCTGACTTCATCTCTAATACACCTGTTTACATCACTCTACTCTCCTGCACCTGACTTCACCTCTAATACACCTGTTTACATCACTCTACTCTCCTGCACCTGACTTCACCTCTAATACACCTGTTTACATCACTCTACTCTCCTGCACCTGACTTCACCTCTAATACACCTGTTTACATCACTCTACTCTCCTGCACCTGACTTCACCTCTAATACACCTGTTTACATCACTCTACTCTCCTGCACCTGACTTCACCTCTAATACACCTGTTTACATCACTCTACTCTCCTGCACCTGACTTCATCTCTAATACACCTGTTTATATCACTCTACTCTCCTGCACCTGACTTCACCTCTAATACACCTGTTTACATCACTCTACTCTCCTGCACCTGACTTCACCTCTAATACACCTGTTTACATCACTCTACTCTCCTGCACCTGACTTCACCTCTAATACACCTGTTTCCAATCACTCTACTCTCCTGCACCTGACTTCACCTCTAATACACCTGTTTACATCACTCTACTCTCCTGCACCTGACTTCACCTCTAATACACCTGTTTACATCACTCTACTCTCCTGCACCTGACTTCACCTCTAATACACCTGTTTACATCACTCTACTCTCCTGCACCTGACTTCGCCTCTATACACCCGTTGACACCAGCCAACGGCTCTGTAGAGATCACAATGATGTGTTAGACGTTTTTGACTGTTAATGAACCCGAGGGCCGCATGATATACTGAGTCAAGTACACTCAGTGTAGTGGTTGAGGCCTGCATATATATATATATATATATTTACTAAAATCTGTAACCGCCAGTAATGTACATCGTACCAGCTCCTTCCTAACCTCCAGAGAAAAACAAGCCTTATGCCGGTAATAAAAACCTATTCTCAGCTTGAGCTTCATTTAAGTTATCCACATGAATAGTGAAGCTCAGCTTGTCATCAGCCCGCACTCCCAAATATTTGAACACTTTGACTTGGTCTACTGTATGTCCATGCAATGTAACAATGACATGATTAGTAACATGCCTGGCATTTGAATATACCATGCATTTATTTTGGCAGTTACTTGTAGCTATCTGTATGAAATTCCTCACACTTGCCCTTTCTCACTTGTTAAATACAACCTATTTGTATTTTAATGGACACACCATCACGATAGCTCCAACTCTAACCAGCAATAGTTAAGAGAAATACAGTAATTTATTCAAGCCAAACTCTGAACAGTTTTTAAACTATCTATCCAGCTTCACTGCAACTCTGTGTCCACTTCAGTAGCTTTCCATCATTGGTCTCCTGTCCTAGACAAGGTTTAAGGGCCATTTATCTGAGTCAAGTTGAAAGGCCATTTGGTATCACTTACTTTAAAGGGGTCCTTGTTACAGTGTAGTAACATGAGTAATTACACTGTAACAAGTATTGTAGTTAACTGTAACAACTCATAGTTACAGTGTAATAACAAAATGTAATGTAGTAATTGCTGTCACTGAAGAAATGTAACAACAAATTATTGTAACAACAAATTCTCGTTACCATGCTTGTTACAAATGGGCAGGTTACCACTAAATTACCACTAAATTCACCAACTTATTGTTTTGCTTCATCTCATCTTCATCCAATTAATAAAAACTGTGACAAAGGTTGGGATCCTTTGTGGATGCACTGGGTGTCTGAGAGATTACAGCCTATATGCTCAGTAGGCTCTAATTACTTACTCATGAATGTGCACTGTTCAAAATATATCTCCAGTCAATGCTGTTGCTATCGCTTATCCTCAAAATAAAGCATACCATATGCCTTAAATTGTTGAGTTGCACAGGATTTAGCTATACAATGAAGTGTTTCTTGCAGGGTACTTATTTGTAATGATTGTGTACTTATTCAGTACATTACCCATCCTGACAACCTTATCCTATATTTTACGTTTCTAAAAGCGTAGCAGTGCGTGGGTAAAATCACTGTGGAAGCCAGGTAAAAAAAAAGCCATATTACAACCTATGTGTTGTGATAATTGCGTTGTTTGCTCTATAACCTGTTAGTTCATATGCCTTGACACTGCGACGATACTTTATAGGCCTGAGGCCGAGACAATAGGAAGATACAGTGGCAGCAATTCGACCATGAAGGCCTGATTCACGCAGTCTCCTCTGAACAGTTTATGTTGTGATGTTTCTGTTTCTTGTAATCTGTGAAGCATTTATTTGAGCTGCAATGTCTGAGGCTGGTAACTCTAATGAACTTATCATTTGCACCCCCTCTAGGTGTCGCCCATCTTCCCCATTATCCCCTGTGTATTTATACCGGTGTTCTCTGTTTGTCTGTTGCCAGTTCGTCTTGTTTGTGAAGTCAACTAGCGTTTTTGTCTCAGCTCCTGCTTTTCCCCAGTCTCTCTTTTTCTCACCCTCCTGGTTTTAACCCTTGCCTGTCCTGTCTCTGAGCCCGCCTGCCTGACCCCTCTGCCTGCCCCTGACCCTGAGCCTGCCTGCCGTCCTGTACCTTTGCCCCACCTCTGGATTATTGACATCTACCTGCCTTGACCTGTCATTTGCCTGCCCTGTTGCTGTAATAAACATTGTTACTCTGACACAGTCTGCATCTGGGTCTTACCTTCAAACCTGATACCCCTACCTTGTCACAACACAACTGATTAGCTCAAACTAATTCCACAAATTCCACAAATTAACTTTTAACAAAGGCACACCTGTTAATTGAAATGCATTCCAGGTGACTACCTCATGAAGCTGGCTGAGAGAATGCCAAGAGTGTGCAAAGCTGTCATCTAGGCAAAGGGTGGCTACTTTGAAGAATCTTAAATATAAAATATGTTTTGATTTATTTAACACTTTTTGTTTACTACATCACTCCATATGTGTTATTTCATAGTGTTGATGTCTTCACTATTATTCTACAATGTAGAAAATAGTACAAATAAAGAAAAACCCTTGAATGAGTAGGTGTGTCCAAAGTTTTGACTGGTACTGTATATTTTTGACAACTTTTACTTTAACCCCACTACAGTTCTAAAGAAAATGATTTACTTTGTACTCCATACATGTTCCCTGACACGCAAAAGTACTCATTACATTTCAAATGCTAAGTAGAACAGGAAAGTGGTCCAATTCACACATTTATCACGAGAACATCCGTGGTCATCCCTACTGCCTCTGATCTGGTGGACTCACTAAACACAGTTGCTTCATTTGTAAATTATGTAAATTATGGACTTGTAAATTATGGAATGGACTCTATCTACATGTGTATTTATCGTACTGTTTTATACCAGACAAATGTAAATGTGTTTTGTCTTATCCAGGGGCATGCTCCAACACTATCCATAAATTAATAAAACAAGAACATTGTGCCGCCTGGAATGTGAAATGCATTTTACTTTTGATACATAAGTACTGTATATTTAAAACAAAATACTTTTAGATTTTACTCGATTTTCTACTACTTCTATTTTCTACTTACTTTTAGTCAAGTATGACAATTGGGTACTCTTTCCACCACCTGCTATCGTTACCCTATAATTACAAGTAAGTGCCCCTCAATATACACAGGATTTTGCTAGTTAAAATGAAGTGTAACACCTAGTAATTACATTGCACTTATGCAGATATTACATGTACTCTGGATCACACTTCCGGAAGCTTGAAAATGAGGGTCAGTTTGTCAGGAAGGGTAAGGTCCTGTATAAGTTGGTGAATATAGTGGAAACTTGCCCAGTTGTAACAAGTATGGAAACAAGCATTCGTTGTTACACTTCTGTAATTACAGACCGCAATTACTAGCAGGTACATCTTGTTATTACATTGTAAGTTGTTATAGTGAACTACTGTACTCATTACAGTATAATTACACATGCAATTACACTATAATATGGACCACTTGAAAGGAAGTGTCACCGGCCTTCTCTGAGTCAAGTTGAAGGGCCATTTCTCTGAGTCAAGTTGAAGGGCCATTTCTCTGAGTCAAGTTGAAGGGCCATTTCTCTGAGTCAAGTTGAAGGGCCATTTCTCTGAGTCAAGTTGAAGGGCCATTTCTCTGAGTCAAGTTGGAGAACCAATTCTGGGAGTGACCAGGTTTAATTCTCTGGCTGAGATTTTTTCGAACAATGTGAACATTTGTTGTGTGATTATGTTGGTCTAACCAATAGGGCTGGTGTGTGTTGCTTGAAGCAGTGTGACCATGTCAACAACACTATAGTCTCTTCAGTCAGACATCCTCTGGCAAATGAATCTAGCTGAGTCAGATTGTTTATGTTTGTCTTTATAGCTCAGTGTTGGCCGCACTGTTGTACTGTGGGTGGTGATGGACTTGTGATTGTAGGTTTCCCCCAGCAATATAATTTTACACTAGCGTTCCACAGGGGTGCTGGCCCATGTAAAACCCAGCAGAATTGCAGTTCTTGACACAAACCGGTGCGCCTGGCACGTACTACCATATCATGGAAAGAGCAGGAATTCCTGATGTTTTGTACACTCAGTGTATATATGATATGGTCCAGTCTGGTAGAGCATGTCGTATAGGGTATGAGAGTTGATGCTATGGTCTGGTTTGGCATAGAGACAGACTTGGCAGAACAGGTATACTGTTTCATTAAAAGTTTAATGAAATTTTGACCAACAATACAATTCTAGTGCAGGGCTCAAAGTGTGATGTGTATATCCATTATTTGATTAAGTACACAAACAACTAATTGTTGAGCAAATTGTTCAGAAATCAAGTCATCTGTCTTATTATTGTTTGTTTTATTTGAAAAAATTAAATACATCACAATAAATATATCAAAGACAGGTTTTATATCAACAATACTATTATGTTCTTCCTTAATGTCTATACTATATACATAAAACATAGAAATATATACAAATAAATAATAATAAACATATTAAAAGGACACCACCCTTTGTAGGGCAGTGTCCCCATCACTGTCCTGACTCATTGATTGAAGTCTCTTTGGACCAGAGGAAACAGTGCCCCCTACTGGCGCTCCAACACCATTTGTTCTGGTTGTTGTCTACCATCCAAGGCCCAACCTGGCCAACCCCGCTTCAGAGGCAAGCCAGCAGAGAGGTTGCAGTGTGGCACAGCTTCCAGTGCCAGACAAAGAGTGATCAAGTGCTAGTGTTGGTATGTGGGGAGAGAGTCTCAATGGAACGTTGTTTCTGTCGCTGTTGATTTCTGTAGGAGAGAAGAAGGTGTGCTGATTAACCCTCTGAGTTACGTGGCAGAATACATAAGCTTTATGGCAGACTATATTTATGGCCGAATAGATCCTGTACTCTGTTAAGCTTTATGGAAGAATACATTTTTGTCAGAATAGATAGTGTACTCTGTTAAGCTTCATTAGAGAATATATTTATGGAAGAATCGATACTGTACCCTACCCTGTTAAGCTTCAAACCATATTTATTTAGAGGAAAATACAGGTAACTGACAAAATAAAGGAAACAACAACATTGTTTTCTCTTAATGGGGTGTTGGGCAACCACGAGCCAGAACAGCTTCAACGTGCCTTGAGATAAATTCCACAAGTGTCTGGAACTCTATTGGAGGGATGCAATGTCATTATTCCACGAGAAATTCCATAATTTGGTGTTTTGTTGATGGTGGTGGAAAACACTGTTTCTAGCGCCGCTCCAGAACCTCCCATAAGTGTTCAATTGGGTTGAGATCTAGTGACTGAGACGGCCATGGCATATGGATTACATCATTTTCATTATCATCAAACCATTCAGTGACCAGTCGTGCCCTGTGGATGGGGGCATTGTCATCCTATGGGGGCATAACCATGGTAGCCAAAATAACTGGACCTGCCCAGCATTTGTATGCATGACAGGATGTTAATTGCTCAGGAACCACACCTGTGTGGAAGCATCTGCTTTCAATATTCTTTGTATCCCTCATTTACTCAAGTGTTCAGGTGTACCTGTAAATGGCCCATAATCTATATGGCACACACAGATGACATTGTTTAACTAGGCATGTCAGTTGAGAACAAATTCTTATTTACAATGGCGGCTTACACCGGCCAAACCCGGACGACACTGGGCCAATTGTACGCCGCCCTATGGGACTCCCAATCACGGACAGTTTTGATACAGCCTGGAATCGAACCAGGGTGTCTGTAGTGACGCCTCAAGCGCCTCAAGACCTGAGATGCAGTGCCTTAGACCGCTGCGCCACTCAGGAGCCCAATATATCAAATGAAATAAAAATGATATATATATATATATATATGTACTCTACCATTCAAACGTTTGTGGTCACTTCGAAATGTCATTGTTTTTTAAAATAAAAGCCCAAAAAATTGTCCATTAAAATAACATCAAATTGATGAGAAATACAGTGTAGACAATGTTAATGTTGTGAATGACTATTGTAACTGGAAGCGGCTGATTTTGAATGGAATATCTACATAGGCGTACAGAGGCCCATTATCAGCAACCATCACTCCAATAGCACGTTGTGTTAGCTAATCCACGCTTATCATTTTAAAAGTTTATTGATCATTAGAAAACCCTTTTGCAATTATGTTAGCACAGCAGAAACATGTTTTTCTGATTAAAGAAGCAATACAACTGGCCTTCTTTAGACTAGTTGAGTATCTGGAGCATCAGCATTTGTGGGTTCGATTACAGGCTCAAAATGGACAGAAACAAAGTACTTTCTTCTGAAACACGTCAGTCTATTCTTGTTCTGAGAAATGAATGCTATTCCGTGCGAAAATTTGCCAAGAAACTGAAGATCTCGTACAACATTGTCTACTAGTCCCTTCACAGAACAGCGCACACTGGCTATAACCAGAATAGAAAGAGGAGTGGGAGGCCCTTGTGCACAACTGAGCAAGAGGACAAGTAAATTAGAGTGTCTAGTTTGAGAAACAGACACCTCACAAGTCCTCAACTGGCAGATTCATTAAATAGTACCCGCAAAACACCAGTCTCAACGTCAACAATGAAGAGGTGACTCGGGGATACTGGCCTTCGTGCTTTTCTTTCAAAAACAATGACATTTCTAAGTGACCCCAAACATTTGAATGGTTGTGTGTATATATTTAAACATTAATATTTAATTCAATCAGCTAAATTTACTAAAATAATTCAAATAATAACATCATTCTGGCTTCATAAAATAACCTGTGCAATAAAACATCCAAAAACTCACTCTTTGATTTGTCTTTCAATCAGTGTTTTGGCAAACTTCCCATTTGGGTCGAGACAGAGCGGACCTCTGGTTTTCAGTGTGACACTGATAGCGAGACAGAGGGAGAGAGAGAGAGAAGGGGTTGGTGAAAAAGAAAAAGAGTGGGTGGGAGGGAGATGTTTCATTAAATTAATAATTGAAATATATTTTGGAGAGCGTGCATCTAATTTTCTTACATTACAGTACAGTACGGCATAGGACAGTATGGTATAAAAACTCACATGACTTCTTCCTTAGAGCAGTGTGAGCGAGGAGGGTAATGGGTCAGTGTCCTGATTAAACTGATATTCACCCCCCCTGCATGTACTTTAGGACAGCGGCACCGAGGATTTAGTATACCTCTCCCTGTAGAGAAAAATCAGAAAGTCAAAGAAAACACTTCAGTCTCCCTCTACGTTCATCAACAATTTACTAATCTAGTTTTAGGCGGGATTCAATCTGAAACCATGTTACAGTGAGCTTGACATTCAAAGGTAATTTCCATTTGAGCTTTTATTTTACCATAAATATGATCTCATCCAATGAGGTAACATTGCCTTTAAAAGGCACATTATCGACAATGTTATACAGATTGAATCCCGGACGTAAAGTTTTATTGTAAATTGCAAGAAATGAAAAACATAGTTCACACCCATAGTCCACAATTATATTGTTCGATATACACTGAGTGTACAAAACATTATGGAAGCGTTCCTAATATTGAGTTGCCCCTTTTTGCCCTCAGAACAGCCTCAATTTGTCAGGGCGTGGTGTCGAAAGTGTTCCACAGGGATGCTGGCCTTTTTTGACTCCAAAGCTTCCCACGTGTCCTTAATGTTTTGTACACTCAGTATAAGTTAAAAGTTCTATTAAATACTAAAACATAACACTAATTTTCATCAAAAGTTCTACAGACAGATTTTTAAGCCAGGTACCTTGTGTCATGCAGATGACGTCTGAGCAGACCAGAAGAACAATAACAGTCATTGCAGTATTCATGATGATCTTGACTCTGTAGACTATAGTTGCAGTGTGGCTGTTGTATCAGAAGGTATACCAGTAAGCCAGCTGCAGTCTTCTTCTTCTTCTTCAGTTGCAGTGAATTTCTGAGTTCAACAGTTTTTCTTTGCTGAGTTGCTCTTCTTGTCTCCAGTATAGATTCTGTCTGCTGCATCATGGTAAGAGACATCTTATATGGTCTGAGCTCAGTGAAAGTGACTCGAGAGACCACATACCAGAGTTGAGGGGAAGCACGCCAAGTCTTGCTTCTGGGAAAATAAGTGTTCACCCACTTATGTCCCATCCTCCCCCCCCCCCTCCTCTCCCACTTAACACATATCTGAACAGCAGCCCTTCTCTACCAGAGAATTTCACAAAAAACATACCACTTTTCATTGTCAGAATCACCTTTTTATGAGACAGCTACCTTCCATTCATTTTGGACACTGAACCAGTGATGTGCGTTGATGTGCGTTTCTTGTGAGCCATGTCCTGCCTCAGGGACAGTCTGTGTCAGGTCATGCTGGAACCAAAAGATGAGGAGCTGTCCAGGTGATTTGTGTTGTACCATTTGTTAACTCTACAATCCGACAAGATCAGCCTTAAGTACATGGCATATTTTGAAAGGCTCTCGTTTGTTGGTGTTGCACTTCTGTGACATTGTTGGATTTTTTTTGCAGTCCATTAAACCAAGGAAATTAAGTTCACCAAAGTGGTAAAACCTGGCTCTCATGTGAACATTGATATTGTCCAGTATGTTGTAATAGATTCTCCCCCTCTCTACTCTGATCGTCTGTTTACTACGAGTTTCATGTTCTGCCAGGCCCAGTTCATTGTATTTCTGATCAAATCGCTCATAGAAACTATCCAAGGCTTGTCACTGCCATTCCAATAATTTCATTCTATCGCTAGTACAGGTACGGCAGAAACCAATATCCATCACTTCTTCTGCAGAACATGGAAGAGCGGTTTAATTGAAAATTCCTTCATAGGCCATGAGCAAAAAGGCACGGTGGCGGCCTCTAGATGGGTTGCTAACTGTAAAAAAAAATCAGCTAAGGCATGTAATAGTACCACATATACTCAACAAAAATATAAACACAACATATTAAAAATTCAAAGATAAAAGTTCATATAAAAAATGCAGTCAATTGAAATAAATTCATTAGGCCTTAATCTATGGATTTCACATGACTGGGAATACAGATATACATCTGATGTTCACATATACTATACCTTAAAAAAATGAGTCATACAATGGGCCTCAGGATCTCGTCACGGTATATCTGTGCATTCAAATTGCCATCGATAAAATGCAATTGTGTTTGTTGTCTGTAGCTTATGCCTGCCCATACCATAACTCCACCGCCACCATGGGGCACTCTGTTCACAACGTTGACATCATCAAACCGCTCACCAACACGACACCATACAGGTTGTCTGTGGATGTGAGGGCAGTTGGACATACTGCCAAATTCTCTAAAACAAAATTGGAGGCAGCTTATGGTAGAGAAATTAACATTAATTTTCACAGGGTAGGCACTTCTGACCACATGTCACTGCACTGAACTACTTGAAAGGAGCTTACATGTCAACCTTTCACCCCCTTCAGAAAAACACACACACTCACACCACACACACTCACACGTCCAGTAGCAGTGTGCCAGGGAGTCGGCGTCATTGGTCATAGTCTGGATGCCAGTCTGTTTAGCCAACATTACACTACAAAGATTATCATATGACACATAGTGGCAAGGAAAGGAATAATAAAGGCTTTTAAGCCAAACAGACTGGTACTACTCAGACTGCTTTGGTCATTCAGGACTCATTCAGGACTGAGTTTCAGACTGAGGAGATATGTTTCAACACTGCTCTACACTTCTAAACCCTCCCAAAACAAACTAAAATGAAGGTAATTTGTCTGTTTGTGTGTGTGTGTGCGTGTGTGTGTGCGTGCGTGCGTGCGTGCGTGTGTGTCTTCCGAGAACAATCCACTGACTGTCCCTTTGACTTAATAAATAGCAACTCAGTTCATTGATGGGAAGAGTATTGCCACTTTACATTATTTCTCTGTGTTACTGTAGCAGATGTGATTCATAATAAGGAATGTCCTATTGGGCTAACAACTAAGACGTTGGCTTCTTCTGTGGAAGACCCGGGTTAAAATCCAACCTTTGACATCCCTGTGACTCAAGCGATGTCTATGAATAGCGCTGGTAACTTCATTTTTCCAACGACAAAAAGGTTATCAGTCTTTATTGGAAGCGTTACTAAACCACCCACTACATTCAATCATGGATGAGGCGCTTGTACTTTTTGGCTTAAGAAAGTCCTCAGAGTTGCCAAATTGATTTTCTTTTATTTCTTTTATTTAATTTAACTGGGCTAGTCAGTTAAGAACAAACATCTGTTCCTTGACACTTGTAGAATCCATGCCACGGTGCATTGAAGACACTTTATGTAAGTGTTTCCTTTATTTTGGCAGTTACCTGAAGCTATCTGTTGAAAATTCCTCACACTTGCCCTTTCTCACTTGTTAAATTCAACCTCCTCTTTGTATTTTAATGGACACACCATCACGATAGCTCCAACTCTAAACAGCAATAGTTAAGAGAAATACAGTCCTTTATTCAAACCAAACTCTGAACAGTTTTTAAACTATCTATCCAGCTTCACTGCAACTCTGTGTCCACTTCAGTAGCTTTCCATCATTGGTCTCCTGTCCTGGACAAGGTTTAAGGGCCATTTATCTGAGTCAAGTTGAAAGGGCATTTGGTAACACATACTTTTAAGTGGTCCTTGTTTTGCTTCTTCTCATCTTCATCCAATGAATAAAAACTGTGACAAAGGTTGGGATCCTTTGTGGATGCACTGGGTGTCTGAGATGACAGACTATATGCTCAGTAGGCTCTACTTACTAAACAATGAATGTGCACTGTTCAAAATGTATCTCTAGTCAATGTCCTTTGCGTGGGTAAAATCACTGTGGAAGCCAAGCCAGGTAAAAAAAAGCCATTATACAACCTATGTGTTGTGATAATTGTTTTGTTTGCTCTATAATCTGTTAGTTCATATGCCTTGACACTGATGCATAGGTCTAAGGCAGAGACAATAGGAAGACAGTGGCAGCAATTCAACCGTGAAGGCCTGAGTCTCTTCTGAACAGTTGGTGTTGAGATGTGTCTGTTACTTGAACTCTGTGAAGCATTTATTTGGGCTGGTAACTCTAATGAACTTATCCTTTGCAGCAGAGGTAACTCTGGGTCTTCCTTTCCTGTGGCGGTCCTCATGAGAGCCAGTTTCATCACAGCGCTTGATGGTTTTTGCAACTGCACTTGAAGAAACTTTCAAAGTTCTTGGAATGGTCCGTATTGACTGACCTCCATGTCAAAGTACTGATGGACTGTCGTTCCTCTTTGCTTATTTGAGCTGTTCTTGCCCTAATATTGTATTTTACCAAATAGGGCTATCTTCTGTATACCACCCCTACCTTGTCACAATACAACTGACTGGCTCAAACACATTAAGGAAAGCAATTCCACAAATGAACAAGGCACAGCTGTTAATTGAAATGCATTCCAGGTGACTACCTCATGAGAGAATGCATTCCAGGTGACTACCTCATGAGAGAATGCATTCCAGGTGACTACCTCATGAGAGAATGCATTCCAGGTGACTACCTCATGAGAGAATGCATTCCAGGTGACTACCTCATGAGAGAATGCATTCCAGGTGACTACCTCATGAGAGAATGCATTCCAGGTGACTACCTCATGAGAGAATGCGAAGCATGTGCAAAGCATTCATCAAAGCATTCATCAAAGCATTCATCAAAGCATTCATCAAAGCATTCATCAAAGCATTCATCAAAGGGTGGCTACTTTGAAGAATGTCAAATATAAAATGTATTTGGATTTTTTTAAACACTTTTTTTGGTTACTACGATATTGCATGTTTTATTTCATAGTTTTGATGTCTTCACTATTATTCTACAATGTAGAAAATAGTACAAATAAAGAAAAACCCTTGAATGAGTAGGTGTGTCCAAAGTTGACCGGGTACTGTACATTTGACAACTTTTACTTCAACCCCATTACAGTTCTAAAGAAAATAATTTACTTTTTACATGTTCCCTGACACTCAAATGTATTCATTAATTGCTTAGCAGGACAGGAAAGTGGTCCAATTCACACATTTATCAAGAGAACATCCCTGGTCATCCCTAACGCCTCTGATCTGGTGGACTCACTAAACACAGTTGCTTCATTTGTTAATTATGTAAATTTTGGAATGGACTCTATCTACATGTGCATTTATCCTACTGTGTTATACCAAACAAATGTAAATGTTTTTTGTCCTAGTGTTGGAGTATGCCCCTGGCAATCCATGAATTTAAAAAAGAAAATCGTGCCGTCTGAGTACCCACCAACAAACTGTTCACGTCACAGAGATATGTCATCAGAGCGCGCAACAGGACATTGTACTGTCTACACTCAGTTTGTTGTTTATGTTAAAACATTTTCATTAAATCGATTTTAATCCCAACTAAAGTTGTTGCTAAGGATTCCACGACGCAGTTAGCCTTTACGGCTGGGACTGCAAGTTTGTGTTCCTTTTTTTGCGTGGATTCCACGAGTGCTAGCTGGCTGTACTAGAGACACCTGTTGTCGTCGTGGGAAAGACTCGTTAGCTTTTCGTAAAACTGGTTGCAGTAAAGAGCCAATCTAGATACTAAGGAGATCCTGAGGGAAATCAACGAGTACCAACAGCTTTACGCTATGGAGGAACATACTACATCATGGAAAGATCCAAGATCCAAGAAAAACAGATTAATCTACAGACACGGACGATTTACCATTGAGGTAGAGGTTAGTGCTCTGGCTGGAATCCATGCAACACTGGAAACGTTGTGTGAGGAGGTAGCAGGGCTGAGGGGATGTTTGGAGTTCAGCCAGAGTGAAATTCTCACACTCCAAAGAGAAAACAAGACTCACAGCCAAGGTAAAAATCCACGATTCCAACATGGATTGTCTACTCAAGGAAACATGATGATGAAGGAGTCGCTACTACATACAAAGTCTTTGCATGTGTGAAAATCATTTTTTTTCTGGGATTCTTTAGGATGCATCCAATAATCCAGAGGGCACGATCAGAGAATTCATGCATTCCGCCTCGAAACTTCCTATAGAGAATGTTAAGGTGGTTTTCCAACGAGTACACAGACTTGGAGCAACAAGACCAAGAGTCCCTGACCGATCATCGCACTATTTGTAGCTGTGGAATGTGTTGGGTGTACTGGAGGAGATCACATGATTGCTATAGGGGAGGCAGATGGACATCTGCGGACTAGACGAAAGAGGGGTTGAGGTCAGGAGGTGAGGTCAGATCCCCTGAAGGGAGTAATACGTTTTTAGTATCCTGTTACTCTTTTACTGTAGAACCATAAGATGTAAGGATTGGAGAGAAGGAGGAGTTTCTTAAGTGGGATATATATATCTGTGATGGGAGAAATGTTGGGTTGTCTGAATTACAGATGTACAGGACCTTTGGGCAGAAATAAACTTGTCCGTGAGTTATTTACTCTGAAAAATAAGAACCTAACAATATGAACACACACGTACTCAATTACATGCTTGCTTACACATACGGACTTATACGTACTGTCACATGCCGGCTCATAGCCTGTGACAAAAACACGAACAGGTATAGGCCAATTAAAAGTGTTCTTTATTATAAACAAAACTATTAACTTAAAACCAAGAAAAAGGAATGAGGTGTGGAAGTATCATAATGTAAGGTGTATGTAAAGTGCATGGATGCGTGAATGTGTGTGTGAACATGACTGAGTGAAAACTATGCAAAACTACAAAGGAACAAACAAAACAGGATCATACCTGGAGGAGCAGAGAGAGAGAGAAGTGATTAGTGACAGTTTAAATACTTAGAGCCCAGGTGACTCCAATCACTAACGACCCTCCTCTGCCTGCAGGAGGAACCGCCCCTGCACTGCAGAGGAGGAGCCGTGACAATACACACACACCTGATCTCGCTTTCTTCTCTCACTCTCTTTTCTCCCTCTCTCTCTATTGTTGAGAACTGTTTTATAATTTAATGTGTTTATTGTTTGTCTCTTTTTTATGTATTTGTCTACAAGTTTATATATGTTTACAACAAGCAAGGGGAAGATATCAGAATAGGGGTATTGGGGAATAATAACATATTGTACGGAATACATTTGTACTGTAGTGAAGCCGTCTCTAGAGTAATGCAAGGTCTCTTTCATGATCATGTGAAACGTCAATTGCTATGGAAATGCTGGGATGAGTTTTTCAATGATGTTAAAGTTAATTATGATGCAACTATGACGGTGATACAATATGGATTACAATTATGAATATTAAGGCTATACGCACTACATGTTACACACATAGACACTCAACCATGCAAATAGGCAGAGTTATTTATTTGGACATCACACATTATAGTCTTACTCTTATACAGATATCGTACACACTCACTATATCACATCCAATATCATACACATCAACCTACTCAGATTTGCTACACACATAATATCTTGTCTCAATTGTCTAACATCTGTGGCATTGGCTCACAGGCAAACAGGCAAGGGAATAAAACAAATAATGCTAGAACCTATTTCTTGAATTCTAAATATCAGACATTTGAAAGCTCTAGTTTTGACCTTCATAATACCTCTGATGGCAGTAACTTTACAAGCACTAATTATGGTCAATTTAGACTGAGAATAGTATCTAGTTATGGTAAGGGGTGAAATAAGTATAGCCAGTTATAATTGTAACGGTTTAGCAGATTATAAAAAAAGATCAGTCTTTACATGGCTAAAAGAAAAGGAATATAACATACACTGTTTACAGGAAGCTGACTCTACATCCTTAGATGAAGTTGTGTGGAAAAAGGAATGCGGTGGTGAAATAATTGTCTGTCATGGACAAAGGAACTCAAAGGGTGTGATGATATTAATTAACAAAAATTTCGATCTGAATGTGCAAATAGTCAGGAATGATTCCCAAGGAAGGTGGATCCTTTTGAATATGAAAGTGGACGAAAAATACATTTGTCTCATTAATCTATATGGTCCAAATTAGGATGATCCACACTTCTTCGAAAACATTTATACCAATTTATTGAACTTAAAGGCAACAAATGATCTTATCATTATGGTAGGAGACTATAACACAGTGTTAAATACCTCAATGGACCGTAAAGGTAATCACTACAAACTATCATCACCATGCCCTTAAGGAAATCACAAATATGATGGACACATTAGAAATAGTGGATATTTGGAGACTAAAAAACCCCGACGTAGTGAGATATACATGGAGGAGACTTAATCAAGCTAGTCGTCTTGATTACTTTCTTGTCTCTTTCTCTCTTGCATCAAAGGTTAAAAAAGTTTTAATAGGAGACAGAATGCGATCAGATCATCATCTAATTGGCATTCACATAACTCATATATTTTCCACGGGGATGGGGATATTGGAAATGTTATCAAAGTTTACTGGAGGACAACTTATTTTTAACTAAGACAAAATAATTTATAACTGAATTTTTCCAGTATAATATAGGTTCAGCAAATCCCCTTATTGTTTGGGATATCTTTAAATGTACCTTCAGGGGTCATTCAATTCAATATTCATCAATAATAAAAAAGCAGTTTCTGGCTAAAGAAACAAGACTAACAAGGGAAATCCATGAACTAATAGTACAGGTAGATAACAATTAAAAATGATACTACAGAGATACAAAATTAGAGGAAAAACAAAAAGAACTTGAGGAATTTATTCAAGAACGATCTAATGTAATCTATTATAAAAATAAAGCAAACTGGATGGAATATGGAGAAAAATGCACAAAATTCTTCCTGAATCTCCAATACAGGAACGCTAACAAATCGAATTCTCTGAATTATATTTTAAAAGAGGAAGCTAATAATTTTAGGCAGATGTTCTCTTTTCCGTCTCATCCTTTCCCACTGAATGAAGATTATGGTAAGGAATTCTTTCCAAATAAAAAATAAAAAAAATAAAACATTTAAATTTAACAAATGTACAGAAAGATCAGTGCGAAGGCCAAATTACAGAGGAAGAACTTTGATGCTATTAAATCCTTTCAGTCTGGAAAAACCCCAGGGCTTGATGGCATACCGGTAGAGGTATATCAAGTAGTTTTTGATATACTGAAAGTGTAACGGCTGTCGACGTCGTTCTCCTCCTCAGACGAGGAGGAGCATGGATCGGACCAACACGCAGCGAGGTATGTAGACATGATGATTTTAATAATAATAACGAAGACGAAAATACACTTGAACAAACTACAAAACAACAAACGACGTTAAACAGACCTGAACATGAGAACTTACATAACACGAAGAACGCACGAACAGGAACAGACTAAACAAACGAAACAGTCCCGTGTGGTGACGAACACAAACACGGAAGACAATCACCCACAAACAAACAGTGAGAACAGCCTACCTTAATATGGTTCTCAATCAGAGGAAACGTCAAACACCTGCCTCTAATTGAGAACCATATCAGGCAACACATTTAACCCAACATAGAAACACATAACATAGAATGCCCACCCCAAATCACACCCTGACCAACTCAACACATACAAAAACAATGGAAAACAGGTCAGGAACGTGACAGAACCCCCCCCTCAAGGTGCGAACTCCGGGCGCACAACCAAAGTCTAAGGGAGGGTCTGGGTGGGCATATGTCCACGGTGGCGGCTCCGGCTCCGGACGTGGTCCCCACCCCACCATAGTCAATCCCCGCTTCCGTAGCCTCCTCCCAATGGCCACCCTCCAAATTAACCCCACTGGATTAAGGGGCAACACCGGAATGAGGGGCAACACCGGAATGAGGGGCAGCTCCGGACTGAGGGGCAGCTCCGGACTGAGGGGCAGCTCCGGACTGAGTGGCAGCTCCGGACTGAGTGGCGGATCCTGGCTGGCTGGCGGATCCTGGCTGGCTGGCGGATCCTGGCTGGCTGGCTCTGGCGGATCCTGGCTGGCTGGCTCTGGCGGATCCTGGCTGGCTGGCTCTGGCGGATCCTGGCTGGCTGGCGGATCCTGGCTGGCTGGCGGATCCTGGCTGGCTGGCGGATCCTGGCTGGCTGGAGGATCCTGGCTGGCGGATCCTGGCTGGCTGGCGGATCCTGGCTGGCGGATCCTGGCTGGCTGGCTCTGGCGGATCCTGGCTGGCTGGCTCTGGCGGATCCTGGCTGGCTGGCTCTGGCGGATCCTGGCTGGCTGGCGGCTCTGACGGATCCTGGCTGGCTGGCGGCTCTGACGGATCCTGGCTGGCTGGCGGCTCTGACGGATCCTGGCTGGCTGGCGGCTCTGGCTGCTCATGGCTGGCTGGCGGCTCTGGCTGCTCATGGCTGGCTGGCGGCTCTGGCTGCTCATGGCTGGCTGGCGGCTCTGGCTGCTCATGGCTGGATGGCGGCTCTGGCTGCTCATGGCTGGCTGGCGGCTCTGGCTGCTCATGGCTGGCTGGCGGCTCTGGCTGCTCATGGCTGGCTGGCGGCTCTTGCTGCTCATGGCTGGCTGGCGGCTCTGGCTGCTCATGGCTGGCTGGCGGCTCTTGCTGCTCATGGCTGGCTGGCGGCTCTTGCTGCTCATGGCTGGCTGGCGGCTCTGGCTGCTCATGGCTGGCTGGCGGCTCTGGCTGCTCATGGCTGGCTGGCGGCTCTGGCTGCTCATGGCTGGCTGGCGGCTCTGGCTGCTCATGGCTGGCTGGCGGCTCTGGCTGCTCATGTCTGGCGGAAGGCTCTGGCTGCTCCTGTCTGGCGGAAGGCTCTGGCTGCTCCTGTCTGGCGGAAGGCTCTGGCTGCTCCTGTCTGGCGGAAGGCTCTGGCTGCTCCTGTCTGGCGGAAGGCTCTGGCTGCTCCTGTCTGGCGGAAGGCTCTGGCTGCTCCTGTCTGGCGGAAGGCTCTGGTTGCTCCTGTCTGGCGGAAGGCTCTGGCTGCTCCTGTCTGGCGGAAGGCTCTGGCTGCTCCTGTCTGGCGGACGGCTCTAGCGGCTCCTGTCTGGCGGACGGCTCTAGCGGCTCCTGTCTGGCAGATGGCTCTGAAGGCTCATGACAGACGGGCGGCTTTGAAGGCTCAGTACAGACGGGCGGCTTTGAAGGCTCAGTACAGACGGGCGGCTTTGAAGGCTCAGTACAGACTGGCAGTTCATGCGGCGCTTGGCAGACGGACAGTTCAGACGGCGTTGGGCAGACGGGCAGTTCAGGCGCCGTTGGGCAGACTGGCAGTTCAGACGGCGTTGGGCAGACTGGCAGTTCAGGCGCCGCTGGGCAGACGGCAGACTCTGGCCGGCTGAGACGCACTGTAGGCCTGGTGCGTGGTGCCGGAACTGGAGGTACCGGGCTAAGGACACGCACCTTCAGGCTAGTGCGGGGAGCAGCAACAGGACGCACAGGACTCTGGAGGCGCACAGGAGGCTTGGTGCGTGGTACCGGAACTGGAGGTACTGGGCTGGAGACACGCACCACAGGGCTAGTGCGTGGAGGAGGAACATGGGCTCTGGAGACGCACAGGAGGCTTGGTGCGTGGTGCCGGAACTGGTGGTACCGGGCTGAAGACATGCACCATAGGGCTAGTGCGTGGAGGAGGAACAGGGCTCTGGAGACGCACAGGAAGCCTGGTGCGTGGTGTAGGCACTGGTGGTACTGGGCTGGGGCGGGGAGGTGGCGCCGGATATACCGGACCATGCAGGCGTACTGGCTCCCTTGAGCACTGAGCCTGCCCAACCTTACCTGGTTGTATGCTCCCCGTAGCCCGACCAGTGCGGGGAGGTGGAATAACCCGCACTGGGCTATGTAGGCGAACCGGGGACACCATGCGTAAGGCTGGTGCCATGTATGCCGGCCCGAGGAGACGCACTGGTGGCCAGATGCGTTGGGCCGGCTTCATGACATCCGGCTCAATACTCAATCTAGCCCTGCCAGTGCGGGGAGGTGGAATAACCCGCACCGGGCTATGCACACGTACAGGAGACACCGTGCGCTCTACCGCATAACACGGTGTCTGCCCGTACTCTCGCTCTCCACGGTAAGATCGGGAAGTTGGCGCAGGTCTCCTACCTGACTTCGCCACACTACCCTTTAGCCCCCCCCCCCCCCCCCCCAATACATTTTTGGGCTTGACTAACAGGCTTCCTACCGCGTCGTCGTGCTGCCTCCATTCGCCGGTATCCCTCCTCACACTGCGCCAGAGAATCCCAGGCGGGCTCCGGCACTCTCCTTGGGTCGATTGCCCACCTGTCGATTTCCTCCCATGTAGTGTAGCCCAGATCCTTCTCCTGCTTCCGGGCTAGCTCCTCAAAATGCCGCCTCTCTGCTTTCGCTGCCTCCAGCTCAGCTTTGGGGCGGCGATATTCTCCTGGCTGTCCCCATGGACCTTTACCGTCCAATATTTCCTCCCATGTCCATGAATCCTGCGATCGCTGTTGCTTTCTCCCACGCCACTTGGTCCTTGGTTGGTGGGTGATTCTGTAACGGCTGTCGACGTCGTTCTCCTCCTCAGACGAGGAGGAGCATGGATCGGACCAACACGCAGCGAGGTATGTAGACATGATGATTTTAATAATAATAACGAAGACGAAAATACACTTGAACAAACTACAAAACAACAAACAACGTTAAACAGACCTGAACATGAGAACTTACATAACACGAAGAACGCGCGAACAGGAACAGACTAAACAAACGAAACAGTCCCGTGTGGTGACGAACACAAACACGGAAGACAATCACCCACAAACAAACAGTGAGAACAGCCTACCTTAATATGGTTCTCAATCAGAGGAAACGTCAAACACCTGCCTCTAATTGAGAACCATATCAGGCAACACATTTAACCCAACATAGAAACACATAACATAGAATGCCCACCCCAACTCACGCCCTGACCAACTCAACACATACAAAAACAATGGAAAACAGGTCAGGAACGTGACAGAACCCCCCCCTCAAGGTGCGAACTCCGGGCGCACAACCAAAGTCTAAGGGAGGGTCTGGGTGGGCATATGTCCACGGTGGCGGCTCCGGCTCCGGACGTGGTCCCCACCCCACCATAGTCAATCCCCGCTTCCGTAGCCTCCTCCCAATGGCCACCCTCCAAATTAACCCCACTGGATTAAGGGGCAACACCGGAATGAGGGGCAACACCGGAATGAGGGGCAGCTCCGGACTGAGGGGCAGCTCCGGACTGAGGGGCAGCTCCGGACTGAGTGGCGGATCCTGGCTGGCTGGCGGATCCTGGCTGGCTGGCGGATCCTGGCTGGCTGGCTCTGGCGGATCCTGGCTGGCTGGCTCTGGCGGATCCTGGCTGGCTGGCTCTGGCGGATCCTGGCTGGCTGGCTCTGGCGGATCCTGGCTGGCTGGCGGATCCTGGCTGGCTGGCGGATCCTGGCTGGCTGGTGGATCCTGGCTGGCTGGAGGATCCTGGCTGGCTGGCGGATCCTGGCTGGCTTTCGGATCCTGGCTGGCGGATCCTGGCTGGCTGGCTCTGGCGGATCCTGGCTGGCTGGCTCTGGCGGATCCTGGCTGGCTGGCTCTGGCGGATCCTGGCTGGCTGGCGGCTCTGACGGATCCTGGCTGGCTGGCGGCTATGGCTGCTCATGGCTGGCTGGCGGCTCTGGCTGCTCATGGCTGGCTGGCGGCTCTGGCTGCTCATGGCTGGCTGGCGGCTCTGGCTGCTCATGGCTGGATGGCGGCTCTGGCTGCTCATGGCTGGCTGGCGGCTCTGGCTGCTCATGGCTGGCTGGCGGCTCTGGCTGCTCATGGCTGGCTGGCGGCTCTGGCTGCTCATGGCTGGCTGGCGGCTCTTGCTGCTCATGGCTGGCTGGCGGCTCTGGCTGCTCATGGCTGGCTGGCGGCTCTTGCTGCTCATGGCTGGCTGGCGGCTCTTGCTGCTCATGGCTGGCTGGCGGCTCTTGCTGCTCATGGCTGGCTGGCGGCTCTTGCTGCTCATGGCTGGCTGGCGGCTCTGGCTGCTCATGGCTGGCTGGCGGCTCTGGCTGCTCATGGCTGGCTGGCGGCTCTGGCTGCTCATGGCTGGCTGGCGGCTCTGGCTGCTCATGTCTGGCGGAAGGCTCTGGCTGCTCCTGTCTGGCGGAAGGCTCTGGCTGCTCCTGTCTGACGGAAGGCTCTGGCTGCTCCTGTCTGGCGGAAGGCTCTGGCTGCTCCTGTCTGGCGGAAGGCTCTGGCTGCTCCTGTCTGGCGGAAGGCTCTGGCTGCTCCTGTCTGGCGGAAGGCTCTGGTTGCTCCTGTCTGGCGGAAGGCCCTGGCTGCTCCTGTCTGGCGGAAGGCTCTGGCTGCTCCTGTCTGGCGGACGGCTCTAGCGGCTCCTGTCTGGCGGACGGCTCTAGCGGCTCCTGTCTGGCAGATGGCTCTGAAGGCTCATGACAGACGGGCGGCTTTGAAGGCTCAGTACAGACGGGCGGCTTTGAAGGCTCAGTACAGACGGGCGGCTTTGAAGGCTCAGTACAGACTGGCAGTTCATGCGGCGCTTGGCAGACGGACAGTTCAGACGGCGTTGGGCAGACGGGCAGTTCAGGCGCCGTTGGGCAGACGGGCAGTTCAGACGGCGTTGGGCAGACTGGCAGTTCAGGCGCCGCTGGGCAGACGGCAGACTCTGGCCGGCTGAGACGCACTGTAGGCCTGGTGCGTGGTGCCGGAACTGGAGGTACCGGGCTAAGGACACGCACCTTCAGGCTAGTGCGGGGAGCAGCAACAGGACGCACAGGACTCTGGAGGCGCACAGGAGGCTTGGTGCGTGGTACCGGAACTGGAGGTACTGGGCTGGAGACACGCACCACAGGGCTAGTGCGTGGAGGAGGAACAGGGCTCTGGAGACGCACAGGAGGCTTGGTGCGTGGTGCCGGAACTGGTGGTACCGGGCTGAAGACATGCACCATAGGGCTAGTGCGTGGAGGAGGAACAGGGCTCTGGAGACGCACAGGAAGCCTGGTGCGTGGTGTAGGCACTGGTGGTACTGGGCTGGGGCGGGGAGGTGGCGCCGGATATACCGGACCATGCAGGCGTACTGGCTCCCTTGAGCACTGAGCCTGCCCAACCTTACCTGGTTGTATGCTCCCCGTAGCCCGACCAGTGCGGGGAGGTGGAATAACCCGCACTGGGCTATGTAGGCGAACCGGGGACACCATGCGTAAGGCTGGTGCCATGTATGCCGGCCCGAGGAGACGCACTGGTGGCCAGATGCGTTGGGCCGGCTTCATGACATCCGGCTCAATACTCAATCTAGCCCTGCCAGTGCGGGGAGGTGGAATAACCCGCACCGGGCTATGCACACGTACAGGAGACACCGTGCGCTCTACCGCATAACACGGTGTCTGCCCGTACTCTCGCTCTCCACGGTAAGATCGGGAAGTTGGCGCAGGTCTCCTACCTGACTTCGCTACACTACCCTTTAGCCCCCCCCCCCCCCCAATACATTTTTGGGCTTGACTAACAGGCTTCCTACCGCGTCGTCGTGCTGCCTCCATTCGCCGGTATCCCTCCTCACACTGCGCCAGAGAATCCCAGGCGGGCTCCGGCACTCTCCTTGGGTCGATTGCCCACCTGTCGATTTCCTCCCACGTAGTGTAGCCCAGATCCTTCTCCTGCTTCCGGGCTAGCTCCTCAAAATGCCGCCTCTCTGCTTTCGCTGCCTCCAGCTCAGCTTTGGGGCGGCGATATTCTCCTGGCTGTGCCCATGGACCTTTACCGTCCAATATTTCCTCCCATGTCCATGAATCCTGCGATCGCTGTTGCTTTCTCCCACGCCGCTTGGTCCTTGGTTGGTGGGTGATTCTGTAACGGCTGTCGACGTCGTTCTCCTCCTCAGACGAGGAGGAGCATGGATCGGACCAACACGCAGCGAGGTATGTAGACATGATGATTTTAATAATAATAACGAAGACGAAAATACACTTGAACAAACTACAAAACAACAAACAACGTTAAACAGACCTGAACATGAGAACTTACATAACACGAAGAACGCACGAACAGGAACAGACTAAACAAACGAAACAGTCCCGTGTGGTGACGAACACAAACACGGAAGACAATCACCCACAAACAAACAGTGAGAACAGCCTACCTTAATATGGTTCTCAATCAGAGGAAACGTCAAACACCTGCCTCTAATTGAGAACCATATCAGGCAACACATTTAACCCAACATAGAAACACATAACATAGAATGCCCACCCCAACTCACGCCCTGACCAACTCAACACATACAAAAACAATGGAAAACAGGTCAGGAACGTGACACAAAGCTCCATTGTTAGATTGTTTTAACTACTCCTATAGAAATGGTCAGGTACTCAGCAGGAAGGTCTGATTTCTCTATTATTAAAACAAGACCCAGATTGCAAATAGACTGGGTCTTTATATCTAAAAAACATGGAGGCCCCTTACACTTCAATGTTGTGATGGAAAAATACTAGCAAAATGCATAGCAATCAGAATTAAAAGGGTTTTACCAGGTATTGTTCATCCTGATCAGACAGGTTTTTTTTACATGGACGATACATTGGAGATAATATACGACAACTACTAGAAATAATAGATCATGAAACATATGAGCCAGGAATGGTATTTATAGCAGATTTTGAAAAGGCATTTGATAAAGATTGGATTTTATTTATAAATGCCTGGATTTTTTCAATTTCGGTAATTCTCTTATAAAATAGATAAAAATAATGTATTGCAACACCAGGTGTAAAACAGTAAATAACAGCTACTTCTCAGAGAGTTTTGAATTGTCAAGAGTTAAACAAGTGTGTCCCCTGTCTTTTCTCTTAATGGGGCTTTGGGCCCCCACGAGCCAGAACAGCTTCAATGCGCCTTGACATAGATTCTACATGTGTCTGGAACTCTATTGGAGGGATGCGACATCATTATTCCATGAGAAATTCCATAATTTGGTGTTTTGTTGGTGGTGGTGGACTCTGTCTCAAGCGTCGCTCCAGAATTGGGTTGAGATCTAGTGACTGAGATGGCCATTGCATATGATTTACATAGTATTCATTCTCATGAAACCATTCAGTGACCACTCGTGCGCTGTGGATGGGGGCATTGTCATCCTATGGGGGCATAACCATGGTAGCCAAAATAATGGGCAACTGGACCTGCCCAGCATTTGGGCATGACCATAAGCATGGGATGTAAATTGCTTAGGAATTGCTCACGAACAACACCTGTGTGGAAGCACCTGCTTCAATAATCTTTGTATCCCTCATATACTCTAGTGTTTCCTTTATTTTGGGAGTTACATGTAAATGGCCCATGATTTATATGGCACACAAATATATCGTTTTTTAATGAAATAAAATCAAATATACTATGTATATATATTTAAACTTTAATAGTTAATTCAAACAACTAAATTGACTAAAACAACTAAAATAATAACAATTCTGACTTCATAAAATAGATTATGGATGTATTTTATTGCACAAACTCACGCTTTGGTTTGTCTTTCAATCAGTGTTTTGGCAAAGTTCCCATTTGGGTCGAGACAGAGCGGACCTCTGGTTTTCAGTGTGACTCTGATGGAGAGACAGAGGGAGAGAGAGAGAGAAGGTGTTGGTGAAAAAGAAAAAGAGTGGGTGGGAGGGGGGGTTGTTTAATTGAATTAATAATTGAAATATAGATTTTTGAGAGTGTGTGCATCTAATTGTATTTAAGTACAGTACATTACAGTACTGTATAGTACAGTAACTCACATGACTTCTTCCTTAGAGCAGTGTGAGCGAGGAGGGTAATAGGTCAGTGTCCTGATTAAACTGATATTCACCCCCCCTGCATGTACTTTAGGACAGCGGCACCGAGGATTTAGTATACCTCTCCCTGTAGAGAAAAAACAGAAAGTCAAAGAAAACACTTCAGTCTCCCTCTACGTTCATCAACAATTTACTATACCAGATTTAGACGGGATTCAATCTGAAACCATGTTACAGCAATCTTGACATTTAAAGGTAATTTCCAGTTGAGCTGACATCTGCAGTGTTTACTGCACCTTAAATATGATCTCAGCCAACGAGGTAACATTGCCTTTAAAAGCGCATTATCGACAACGTTATACGGATTGAATCCCAGCCTTAACATTTTAGAGTAAATTGCAAGAAATGAATAACGTAGTTCACACCCATAGTCCACAATTCTGTAGTTAGGTATAAGTTCAAAGTTCTACTAAATACTAAAACATAATACTAATTGACATCAAAAGTTCTGGAGACAGGTTTTTAAGTCAGTTACCTTGTATCATGCAGATGACGTCTGAGCAGACCAGAAGAACAATAACAGTCATTGCAGTATTTAGACTGTAGTTGCAGTGTGGCTGTGTGCAGTCATCCGGAGTTCCAAATTGAGCAGCAGCTGCTGAAAAAATGAGCTCCTACAAATATTGAAATTTACATGGTTTTTAGAGTGAAGTACATTGGGAAAAAGAAAACGAAAACGGCAAGACTGAATTGGAGACAAAACAAGCAACAAACAAAGAAGATAGGCTTTTGAAAAAGTAACTATTTTTCATAAAACAAGCAACAAACAGTTATCTTAGCTAGCTGAATTGTTTACCAGTTGCTAAGCAGTTGCTAGGGACTCTCCTGGAAGAAGCTAGCTAGCTAACAAAGAATATCTAGTTAACAGAAGAAAAGACAAAATAAGGACAGAAGAAAAAGGACAAAGTGAAACAGTCCTCTAAAGACACAAGAGACAAAAGTACAAGAAACACCGCTTCTATTGCAATTATATTCTATTTCTATAGCTTCTTCAAGGTTTCCAAGATGGCGTAGCAGTCAGACATCCTTTGTCCTCGTCTTGTCCCGTGTGTATGTATTTTATGTCTTTTTGTCTTTTTCTTCGCATATCTTTTTGTATATTTTTTTCTATAAACTCAACTTCAAAACACTCTCCTGCAACCCGCCTCACCAAATGTGGTGCGGATCTGTTTTTTTTTCTTCCCAAAAGTATTATTCACCTCGTATCCAAAATCCACAACAGAAGCTAGCCAGAAGTTAGCCAGCTCACTAGCTAACGTTAGTATTCAGCTAACCACGGCTAGCGGTCATCAGATATCCTTTAGCTCGGAAAGCTATCGCCAGTTTTGTACAACGCGACTCAGACCAGAGCATACCGGACCTATTTTCTGTCCATATCCCCGGATTTCTACCGCAAGCTCTGGACATTTACACCTGGATCTTGCAGCTAACTAGCTGCTATCTGAGTGACTATTAGCTAACATCGATTCCGGAGCAAGCACCAATTATCCCGGAGCTAGCCAGCTGAAGAGTTCCATCAGCCACTCCTGGGCTACAATCACCTATCCGGACTCCTTTTACTGCCGATGCGGAGCCCCACCGGGCCTTCACGACTGGAATTCCGACGTTATCTGCCCGAGGGAGTTATTCAACTGGCCCTTCCATCGCGACGTAACCGGAACGCCCATCTGATAACTACGGCCCGCTAATCGTTAGCTGTCTTGTGCATATTGGCTGCTATCTGAACAGGTTTATCAAACAATCTTCTTGGGCTACTATAACTATAACTATTTTGACAATTGGATTGGTCCCCTCTACCACACGGAACCCACTAATCTACCGACGGAAACGCATGGGGTGGCTAAAAATAGACCTCCATCTTCTGCTAGCTTGCTACCCATGGCTTGAATCGCCGTGATCCCAACCAACCTCACTACTCACTGGACCCTTATGATCACTCGGCTAAGCATGCCTCTCCTTAATAATGTCAATATGCCTTGTCCATTGCTGTTCTGGTTAGTGTTTATTGGCTTATTTCACTGTAGACCCTCTAGCCCTGCTCATTATACCTTATCCAACCCTTCAGTTCCACCACCCACACATGCGATGACATCACCTGGTTTCAATGATGTTTCTAGAGACAATATCTCTTTCATCATCACTCAATGCCTAGGTTTACCTCCACTGTATTCACATCCTACCATACCTTTGTCTGTACACTATACCTTGAATCTATTTCATCGCCCCCAGAAACCTGCTCCTTTTACTCTCTGTTCCGGACATCCCAGACGTCCAATTCTCATGGCTTTTAGCCGTACCCTTATCCTACTCCTCCTCTGTTCCTCTGGCGGTGTAGAGGTGAATCCAGTCCCTGCAGTGCCTAGCTCCACTCCTATTCCCCAGGCGCTCTCTTTTGATGACTTCTGTAACCGTAAAAGCCTTGGTTTCATGCATGTTAACATTAGAAGCCTCCTCCCTAAGTTTGTTTTATTCACCGCTTTAGCACACTCTGCCAACCCGGATGTCTTAGCCGTGTCTGAATCCTGGCTTAGGAAGACCACCAATAAATCTGAAATCTCCATCCCTAACTACAACATTTTCAGACAAGATAGAATGGCCAAAGGGGGCGGTGTTGCAATCTACTGCAGAGATAACCTGCAGAGTTCTGTCCTACTATCCAGGTCTGCACCCAAACAATTTGAACTTCTACTTTTAAAAATCCACCTCTCTAAAAACAAGTCTCTCACCGTTGCCGCCTGCTATAGATCACCCTCTGCCCCCAGCTATGCTCTGAATATCATATGTGAACTGATTGCCTCCCATCTATCTTCAGAGCTCGTGCTGGTAGGTGACCTAAACTGTGACATGCTTAACACCCCGGCCATCCTACAATCTAAGCTTGATGCCCTCAATCTCACACAAATTATCAATGAAACTACCAGGTACAACCCCCATGCATAAACACGGGCACCCTCATAGATATCATCCTAACCAACTTGCCCTCTAAATACAAGATCTCAGCGATCACTGCCTCATTGCCTGCATCCGTAATGGGTCCGCTGTCAAACGACCTCCACTCATCACTATCAAACGCTCCCTGAAACATTTCAGCGAGCAGCCCTTTCTAATCGACCTGGCCCGGGTATCCTGGAAGGATATCGACCTCATCCCGTCAGTAGAGGATGCCTGGTTATTTTTTTTAAATGCCTTCCTCACCATCTTAAATAAGCATGCCCCATTCAAGAAATGTAGAACTAGGAACAGATATAGCCCTTGGTTCTCTCCAGACCTGACTGCCCTTAACCAACACAAAAACATCCTGTGGCGTTCTGCATTAGCATCGAACAGCCCCCGTGAAATGCAACTTTTTAGGGAAGTTAGAAACCAATATACACAGGTAGTTAGAAAAGCCAAGGCTAGCTTTTTCAAACAGAAATTTGCTTCCTGCAACACAAACTCAAAAAAGTTCTGGGACATTGTAAAGTCCATGGAGAATAACAGCACCTCCTCCCAGCTGCCCACTGCACAGAGGATAGGAAACTCTGTCACCACCGATAAATCCACTATAATTGAGAATTTCAATAAGCATTTGTCTACGGCTGGCCATGTTTCCACCTGGCCACCCCTACCCCGGTCAACAGCACTGCACCCCCCACAGCAACTCGCCCAAGCCTTCCCCATTTCTCCTTCTCCCAAATCCAGTCAGCTGATGTTCTGAAAGAGCTGCAAAATCTGGACCCCCACAAATCAGCAGGGCTAGACAATCTGGACCCTTTCTTTCTAAAGTTTTCTGCCGAAATTGTTGCAACCCCTATTACTAGCCTTTTCAACCTCTCTTTCCTGTCGTCTGAGATTCCCAAAGATTGGAAAGAAGCTGCGGTCATCCCCCTCTTCAAAGGGGGGGACACTCTTGATCCAAACTGCTACAGACCTATATCTATCCTACCCTGCCTTTCTAAGGTCTTCGAAAGCCAAGTCAACAAACAGATCACCGACCTTCTCCACGCTATGCAATCTGGTTTCAGAGCTGGTCATGGGTGCACCTCAGCCACGCTCAAGGTTCTCAATGATATCTTAACCGCCATCGATAAGAAACAATACTGTGCAGCTGTATTCATTGACCTGGCCAAGGCTTTCGACTCTGTCAATCACCACATCCTCATCGGCAGACTCAACAGCCTTGGTTTCTCAAATGATTGCCTCGCCTGGTTCACCAACTACTTCTCCGACAGAGTTCAGTGTGTCAAATCTGAGGGCCTGTTGTCCGGGCCTCTGGCAGTCTCTATGGGGGTGCCACAGGGTTCAATTCTTGGGCCGA
This sequence comes from Salvelinus namaycush, assembly GCF_016432855.1. Lineage (NCBI taxonomy): Eukaryota > Metazoa > Chordata > Actinopteri > Salmoniformes > Salmonidae > Salvelinus > Salvelinus namaycush. The sequence continues at coordinate 20,760,171 of NC_052342.1, read as the reverse complement.
CTCTCTTCTCTGTATATATCAATGATGTCGCTCTTGCTGCTGGTGAGTCTCTGATCCACCTCTACGCAGACAACACCATTCTGTATACTTCGGGCCCTTCTTTGGACATTGTGTTAACAGCCCTCCAGACGAGCTTCAATGCCATACAACTCTCCTTCCGTGGCCTCCAACTGCTCTTAAATACAAGTAAAACTAAATGCATGCTCTTCAACCGATCGCTGCCTGCACCTGCCCGCCCATCCAGCATCACTACTCTAGACGGTTCTAACTTAGAATATGTGGACAACTACAAATACCTAGGTGTCTGGTTAGACTGTAAACTCTCCTTCCAGACTCACATCAAACATCTCCAATCCAAAGTTACATCTAGAATTGGCTTCCTATTTCACAACAAAGCATCTTTCACTCATGCTGCCAAACATACCCTCGTAAAACTGATCATCTTACCGATCCTCGACTTTGGTGATGTCATTTACAAAATAGCCTCCAACACCCTACTCAACAAATTGGATGCAGTCTATCACAGTGCCATCCGTTTTGTCACCAAAGCCCCATAAACTACCCACCACTGCGACCTGTATGCTCTCGTTGGCTGGCCCTCGCTTCATACTCGTCGCCAAACCCACTGGCTCCAGGTCATCTACAAGACCCTGCTAGGACCCTGCTCTGCCTTATCTCTGCTCACTGGTCACCATAGCTGCACCCATCCGTAGCACGCGTTCCAGCAGGTATATCTCACTTGTCACACCCAAAGCCAATTCCTCCTTTGGCCGCCTCTCCTTCCAATTCTCTGCTGCCAATGACTGGAACGAACTACAAAAATCTCTTTACCTGGAAACACTTATCTCCCTCACTAGCTTTAATCACCAGCTGTCAGAGCAACTCACAGATCACTGCACCTGTACATAGCCCATCTATAAATAGCCCAAACAACTACCTCTTCCCCTACAGTATTTATTTATTTTGCTCCTTTGCACCCCAGTATTTCTACTTTGCACACTCATCTACTGTCAAATCTACCATTCCAGTGTTTTAATTGCTATATTGTATTTACTTTGCCACCATGACCTATTTATTGCCTTTACCTCCCTTATCTCACCTCATTTGCTCATTTTGTATATAGACTTATTTTTCTACTGTATTATTGACTGTATGTTTGTTTTACTCCATGTGTAACTCTGTGTTGTTATATGTGTCGAACTGCTTTGCTTTATCTTGGCCAGGTTGCAGTTGTAAATGAGAAATTGTTCTCAACTTGCCTACCTGGTTAAATAAAGGTGAAATAAATAAATAAATACAAAAGTTGCAGTGTGGCTGTTGTATCAGAAGGTATACCAGTAAGCCAGCTGCAGTCTTCTTCTTCTTCTTCAGTTGAAGTGAATTTCTGAGTTCCACGGTTTGTGTTTTCTGAGTTGTTCTTCTTGTCTCCAGTTTAGTGTCTGTCTGCTGCATCATGTTGCATCAACAGACATCTTATAAGGTCTCAGTTAAAGTGACTCGAGAGACCACATACCAGAGTAGAGGGAAAGCAAGAAAAGTCTTCCAAGTAAAATGTTTCTGGACAGCAGGCCTCTTCTTGAGAATTTCACCCAAAATTAGCTTGAAAAGAGCTTACATTCCCTCCAGACTCATGCACGCACACACGCACGCACGCACACACACACACACACACACATTAGGCAGGACAAAATAAACAGCCTTAATTGAGAGGACGGGATGCTATGATCAAATAATACGAAATATGAAAAAACAAGGTCATTGGTCATAGTCTGGATGCCAGTCTGTTAAGCCAACATTAAACTCCAAAGATTATGAATGAATGATAAAGGCTTTAAAGCTAAACAGACTGGTACTACTCAGACTGCTTTGGTCATTCAGGACTGAATTTCAGTGTCAGAGGGATGAGATATGTTGCAACTCACTGGACAGAGAAATCAATGTAATTTCATTGAAATGACTTGGAAACAATGTTGATTCAACCAGTGTGTGCCCAGTGGGAACTTCTAAACACTTCTGAACCAGCTGGACTAAGGGTGCTATTGTAAGGGTGTTTAACCTCTTGAGCCTATGGGGGCGCCATTTCGACTTTGTAAAAATGAGTTCCCAAATTAAACTGCCTCGTACTCAATTCTTGCTCGTACAATATGCATATTATTATTACTATTGGATAGAAAACACTCTCTAGTTTCTAAAACCGTTTGAATTATTTCTCTGAGTGAAACAGAACTCATTCTGCAGCACATTTCCTGTCAGGGAGTGAGATTTCAGAAATCGAGGTCCCTGTTCTGAGGTCAGTTTATAAGTCCCCATGTAAGCCATCGGGCTACATGCACTGCATACGTCTTCCTCTAGATGTCAGTAAGCGGTGAGAATTTGAATGGAGTGGATTGCGCAATCTGGGACCCTATATAAGACCGTGGAACGGAAGTACCGTCCTTTTCAACGGTGCGCCTGGCGCAAGAAGACATCACAATGGCGTCCTGCAAACGCTTTCGTTTTAGTAGTTCTATATCTCCGGTCATGTTTTTATTCGTTATAGGTGTTAAAGACATCATAAGGTAGTTAATTTAAACCGACTTATAGCAGTTTATAGCAGTTTATTGCGATTTTCTGGGATTTCTTTGTCATGCGCTTTCACGAGTTGGACACGTCTCCAGTGGGTGGCTATCGTTAGCTGCTATTTCGACAGGAGAAGAGGACATCTTTCAACCCAAAGACGATTGTTCTGGAGAAAGGACACCTTGCCCAAGATTCTGATGGAAGCTCAGCTAATAGTAAGCAGTCTTTATGCTGTTAATTCATACTTATGTTGACAAATGTCAAATAATAATTCCGCCATGAATTTCGGTGCGTCTCGCTTTAGCGCACGCTGTATGCTTGAAGTAACGTTAATTTTAAAAATGTAACCCAGCGATTGCATTAAGAACTAATTTGTCTTTCAATTGCTGTCCAACCTGTATTTTTTTAGTCAAGTTTATGAATAGTTTTCGATTAGAATAGGTGCCTCTCCAAGATGGCGCCGGACGGATTGCTTGACGTTTTGGCCACTAATCAAATTGTATAACCACGATTTGTGCCGCTAAATATGCACATTTTCGAACAAACTCTATATGCATTGTGTAATATGATGTTATAGGACTGTCATCTGAAGAATTCTGAGAAGGTTAGTGAAAAAATTAATATCTTTTGGTGGTTTATACGTTATCGCTATGTTTGGCTTGAATCAATGCTGTTGTGATGTTTGCTATTGTGGTAAGCTAATATAACGCTATATTGTGTTTTCGCTGTAAAACACTTAGAAAATCTGAAATATTGTCTGGATTCACAAGATCTGTGTCTTTCAATTGCTGTACGCTGTGTATTTTTAAGAAATGTTTTATGATGAGTAATTAGGTAATACACGTTGCTCTCTGTAGTTATTCTAGTCGCTTTGGTGAGAGTTGTGATGGTGGCTGCAATGGTAAACTATGATTTATACCTGAAATATGCACATTTTTCTAACAAAACATATGCTATACAATAAATATGTTATCAGACTGTCATCTGATGAAGTTGTTTCTTGGTTAGTGGCTATTTATATCTTTATTTGGTCGAATTTGTGATAGCTACTGATGGAGTAAAAAACTGGTGGAGTAAAAAAAAGTGGTGTCTTTTGCTAACGTGGTTAGCTAATAGATTTACATATTGTGTCTTCCCTGTAAAACATTTTAAAAATCAGAAATGATGGCTGGATTCACAAGATGTGTATCTTTCATCTGGTGTCTTGGACTTGTGATTTAATGATATTTAGATGCTAGTATTTACTTGTGACGCTATGCTAGGCTATGCTAGTCAGCTTTTTTACTGATGGGGGTGCTCCCGGATCCGGGTTTGGGAGGAATTAGAGGTTAACTGGCGGCAGAGAAGTCAGACGTAGGAGAGAAATAAATGTGTTTCCAACGGCGCAGTTTATTTACAAAAAAAACACCGGAAAACATAATAATAAAAGTCAATGGGTAACATAACCCGGCGCACACCAGTACAGAATTACACATTACATTAATTACACACAGAATTAATTACTATGAACATTATTACAAAATCAAACTTTCATTAAATCACACATGAAAGATACCAAATTAAAGCTACATTGGTTGTGAATCCAGCCAACATGTCAGAATTGAAATAGGCTTTTCGGCGAAAGCATACGATGCTATTATCTGAGTATAGCACCATAGTAAACAAAGAGAGATAAGCATATTTCAAACCTGCAGGCGCGACACAAAACGCAGAAATAAAAATATAATTCATGCCTTACCTTTGACGAGCTTCTGTTGTTGGCACTCCAATATGTCCCATAAACATCACAAATGGTCCTATTGTTCGATTAATTCTGTCGATATATATCCAAAATGTCCATTTATTTGGCGCGTTTGATCCAGAAAAACACAGGTTCCAACTTGCTCAAACGTGACGACAAAATATCTCAAAGGTTACCTGTAAACTTTGCCAAAAAATGTCAAACTACTTTTGTAATACAACTTTAGGTATTTTTTAACGTTAATAATCGATACAATTGAAGACGGGATGATCTGTGTTCAATACAGGATTAAAACGAAATGTAGCATGCTTTCTGTTTGATTGAAGCACATGTCCAGGACACCTGGAGTGACTCTCGTTCAAGATGGCCGTATTTCTTCATTACACAAAGGAATAACCTCAACCTATTTCTCAGTACTGTTGACATCCAGTGGAAGCCGTAGGAACTGCAAGCAATTCGCTTAGAAATCTGGTTTCCCAATGAAATCTCATTGAAAAGACAGTGACCCCAAAAAAAGAAAATTCTGAATGTTTTGTCCTCGGGGTTTCGCCTGCTAAATAAGTTCTGTTATACTCACTGACATGATTCAAACAGTTTTAGAAACGTCAGAGTGTTTTCCATCCAAACTACTAATAATATGCATATCTTATCTCCTGGGGATGAGTAGCTGGCAGTTGAATTTGGGTATGCTTTTCATCCAAACGTGAAAATGCTGCCCCCTACCCTAGAGAAGTTAAACACCCTTACAACAACATCCCGTGCAGATAACCAGGAGATGGACCAAGGTGGCATATGGGAAGGGTAGAAATGACTGACTAAGCATTTTGTAGGGCCTATATATGATCTCTGTTTTTTCGTTATCAGTTAAGCACTCAGCAACGCACTTTGGAGTGTGGGGTCGATGGTTTCATTATTGAAATAATTAATCAATATTAAATAAAGATGATTGTTTGAAGAAATTACAAAGTCTCTCAGTAGTGAATTACCACAACACTTCTTATGACATATGTTGGCCTATTTAACTTACATTTGTAAACCACTCTCATCCAGAGCGACTCACAGAAGCAATTAGGGTTGTGTGCTGACAGATTTTTCACCTACTTGCCTCTGGGATTCAAACAAGCGACCTCTTTGTTACTGGTCCAACACTCTTAACCGCTAGGCTACCTGCCGTGTACTGTACTCACTACTGATTATGGAGCCAAGGACCAGGGATATGGGGCAATCAGACAGAAGAAACACTTTGACAAACAGAACACAGAGCCAGATGGAACACTTTGACAAACAGAACACAGAGACAGACAGAACACTGAAATGATCAAAGAGCCAGATGGAATACTGAACCAAACAAGTAGAATGCAGAGAGACAGAACAGCCTGTATTGACTGGGCTCATCTGGCTTCATCTTTTTCTTTCATAGAAGTTTGTTGTAATCATTTATATATTTTATGGCATACCTGAATATACAGATATTTTCAAGTAATACATTATTGATAACTAAGAAATAACTCAGTGGCACACAGCAGAAGAGCCTATGGTAGGAACATGTGTAATACAATAGCATATAAAATATAACTGTCAAAACTATAAAATGCAGTGCATAGTCTTTCTTGACATTTAGCAGACACTCTTATCCAGAGCGACACAGGTCATTGCATTCAAGGTCGGTAAGACAACCTGTAATGGAGACCAGCCTAGCTAGCGGTGGAGGTTTCAGTGTTGGCCGGGGTAGGCCATCATTGTAAATACGAATTTGGTCTTAACTGACTTGCCTAGTTAAATAAATGGGTTTTGAGAAGGAAGTGAAAAGAGAGGACGCAATGGCTATGAAATTGAGATTCTCCCAGGGCTTAAATATAATCCCATCAGGCCTCACCTTGGACTGTACCATTTTAGACCAATCACAATTCACTGGTACAATTGTCATATACAGGCGTGGAATACACAGTATACACATATTCAGGTAATAAATCATATATCAGCATAAGTATATACACTTAAAATAATCGTGTTGAAACATGCTTATAGCATACAATAGATTGGGGTAACATTTCTCTCCCCACCTGAGATTCAACCACGTTACAGAACCTAGTAACACAGGGGAAGTAGCCCTCTTGAACACAGCTCAATTTTAGGCAGATGTTCTCTTTTCCGTCTCATCCTTTCCCACTGAATGAAGATTATGGTAAGGAATTCTTTCCAAATAATATTAAAAAAAATAATTTAACAAACGTAAAGAAAGATCAGTGCGAAGGCCAAATTACAGAGGAAGAACTTTGATACTATTAAATCCTTTCAGTCTGGAAAAACCCCAGGGCTTGATGGCATACCAGTAGAGGTATATCAAGTAGTTTTTGATATACTGAAAGCTCCATTGTTAGATTGTTTTAACTACTCCTATAGAAATGGTCAGGTACTCAGCAGGAAGGTCTGATTTCTCTATTATTAAAACAAGACCCAGATTGCAAATAGACTGGGTCTTTATATCTAGAAAACTGGAGGCCCCTTACACTTCAATGTTGTGATGGAAAAATTCTAGCAAAATGCATAGCACTCAGAATTAAAAGGGTTTTACCAGGTATTGTTCATCCTGATCAGACAGGTTTTTTTTACATGGACGATACATTGGAGATAATATACGACAACTACTAGAAATAATAGATCATGAAACATATGAGCCAGGAATGGTATTTATAGCAGATTTTGAAAAGGCATTTGATAAAGTAAGATTGGATTTTATTTATAAATGCCTGGATTTTTTCAATTTCGGTAATTCTCTTATAAAATAGATAAAAATAATGTATTGCAACACCAGGTGTAAAACAGTAAATAACAGCTACTTCTCAGAGAGTTTTGAATTATCAAGAGTTAAACAAGTGTGTCCCCTGTCTTTTCTCTTAATGGGGCTTTGGGCCCCCACGAGCCAGAACAGCTTCAATGCGCCTTGACATAGATTCTACAAGTGTCTGGAACTCTATTGGAGGGATGCGACATCATTATTCCATGAGAAATTCCATCATTTGGTGTTTTGTTGATGGTGGTGGACTTTGTCTCAAGCGTCGCTCCAGAATTGGGTTGAGATCTAGTGACTGAGATGGCCATTGCATATGATTTACATAGTATTCATTCTCATGAAACCATTCAGTGACCACTCGTGCGCTGTGGATGGGGGCATTGTCATCCTATGGGGGCATAACCATGGTAGCCAAAATAATGGGCAACTGGACCTGCCCAGCATTTGTATTCATGACCATAAGCATGGGATGTAAATTGCTTAGGAATTGCTCACGAACAACACCTGTGTGGAAGCACCTGCTTCAATAATCTTTGTATCCCTCATATACTCTAGTGTTTCCTTTATTTTGGGAGTTACATGTAAATGGCCCATGATTTATATGGCACACAAATATATCGTTTTTTAATGAAATAAAATCAAATATACTATGTATATATATTTAAACTTTAATAGTTAATTCAAACAACTAAATTGACTAAAACAACTAAAATAATAACAATTCTGACTTCATAAAATAGATTATGGATGTATTTTATTGCACAAACTCACGCTTTGGTTTGTCTTTCAATCAGTGTTTTGGCAAAGTTCCCATTTGGGTCGAGACAGAGCGGACCTCTGGTTTTCAGTGTGACACTGATGGAGAGACAGAGGGAGAGAGAGAGAGAAGGTGTTGGTGAAAAAGAAAAAGAGTGGGTGGGAGGGGGGGTTGTTTAACTGAATTAATAATTGAAATATAGATTTTTGAGAGTGTGTGCATCTAATTGTATTTAAGTACAGTACATTACAGTACAGTACTGTATAGTACAGTAACTCACATGACTTCTTCCTTAGAGCAGTGTGAGCGAGGAGGGTAATAGGTCAGTGTCCTGATTAAACTGATATTCACCCCCCCTGCATGTACTTTAGGACAGCGGCATCGAGGATATTGTATACCTCTCCCTGTAGAGAAAAATCAGAAAGTCAAAGAAAACACTTCAGTCTCCCTCTACGTTCATCAACAATTTACTATACCAGATTTAGACGGGATTCAATCTGAAACCATGTTACAGCAATCTTGACATTTAAAGGTAATTTCCAGTTGAGCTGACATCTGCAGTGTTTACTGCACCTTAAATATGATCTCAGCCAACGAGGTAACATTGCCTTTAAAGGCGCATTATCGACAACGTTATACGGATTGAATCCCAGCCTTAACATTTTAGAGTAAATTGCAAGAAATGAATAACGTAGTTCACACCCATAGTCCACAATTCTGTAGTTAGGTATAAGTTCAAAGTTCTACTAAATACTAAAACATAATACTAATTGACATCAAAAGTTCTGCAGACAGGTTTTTAAGTCAGTTACCTTGTATCATGCAGATGACGTCTGAGCAGACCAGAAGAACAATAACAGTCATTGCAGTATTTAGACTGTAGTTGCAGTGTGGCTGTGTGCAGTCATCCGGAGTTCCAAATTGAGCAGCAGCTGCTGAAAAAATGAGCTCCTACAAATATTGAAATTTACATGGTTTTTAGAGTGAAGTACATTGGGAAAAAGAAAACGAAAACGGCAAGACTGAATTGGAGACAAAACAAGCAACAAACAAAGAAGATAGGCTTTTGAAAAAGTAACTATTTTTCATAAAACAAGCAACAAACAGTTATCTTAGCTAGCTGAATTGTTTACCAGTTGCTAAGCAGTTGCTAGGGACTCTCCTGGAAGAAGCTAGCTAGCTAACAAAGAATATCTAGTTAACAGAAGAAAAGACAAAATAAGGACAGAAGAAAAAGGACAAAGTGAAACAGTCCTCTAAAGACACAAGAGACAATAGTACAAGAAACACCGCTTCTATTGCAATTATATTCTATTTCTATAGCTTCTTCAAGGTTTCCAAGATGGCGTAGCAGTCAGACATCCTTTGTCCTCGTCTTGTCCCGTGTGTATGTATTTTATGTCTTTTTGTCTTTTTCTTCGCATATCTTTTTGTATATTTTTTTCTATAAACTCAACTTCAAAACACTCTCCTGCAACCCGCCTCACCAAAAGTGGTGCGGATCTGTTTTTTTTTCTTCCCAAAAGTATTATTCACCTCGTATCCAAAATCCACAACAGAAGCTAGCCAGAAGTTAGCCAGCTCACTAGCTAACGTTAGTATTCAGCTAACCACGGCTAGCGGTCATCAGATATCCTTTAGCTCGGAAAGCTATCGCCAGTTTTGTACAACGTGACTCAGACCAGAGCATACCGGACCTATTTTCTGTCCATATCCCCGGATTTCTACCGCAAGCTCTGGACATTTACACCTGGATCTTGCAGCTAACTAGCTGCTATCCGAGTGACTATTAGCTGACATCGATTCCGGAGCAAGCACCAATTATCCCGGAGCTAGCCAGCTGAAGAGTTCCATCAGCCACTCCTGGGCTACAATCACCTATCCGGACTCCTTTTACTGCCGATGCGGAGCCCCACCGGGCCTTCACGACTGGAATTCCGACGTTATCTGCCCGAGGGAGTTATTCAACTGGCCCCTCCATCGCGACGTAACCGGAACGCCCATCTGATAACTACGGCCCGCTAATCGTTAGCTGTCTTGTGCATATTGGCTGCTATCTGAACAGGTTTATCGAACAATCTTCTTGGGCTACTATAACTATAACTATTTTGACAATTGGATTGGTCCCCTCTACCACACGGAACCCACTAATCTACCGACGGAAACGCATGGGGTGGCTAAAAATAGACCTCCATCTTCTGCTAGCTTGCTACCCATGGCTTGAATCGCCGTGATCCCAACCAACCTCACTACTCACTGGACCCTTATGATCACTCGGCTAAGCATGCCTCTCCTTAATAATGTCAATATGCCTTGTCCATTGCTGTTCTGGTTAGTGTTTATTGGCTTATTTCACTGTAGACCCTCTAGCCCTGCTCATTATACCTTATCCAACCCTTCAGTTCCACCACCCACACATGCGATGACATCACCTGGTTTCAATGATGTTTCTAGAGACAATATCTCTTTCATCATCACTCAATGCCTAGGTTTACCTCCACTGTATTCACATCCTACCATACCTTTGTCTGTACACTATAACTTGAATCTATTTCATCGCCCCCAGAAACCTGCTCCTTTTACTCTCTGTTCCGGACGTTCCAGACGTCCAATTCTCATGGCTTTTAGCCGTACCCTTATCCTACTCCTCCTCTGTTCCTCTGGCGATGTAGAGGTGAATCCAGTCCCTGCAGTGCCTAGCTCCACTCCTATTCCCCAGGCGCTCTCTTTTGATGACTTCTGTAACCGTAAAAGCCTTGGTTTCATGCATGTTAACATTAGAAGCCTCCTCCCTAAGTTTGTTTTATTCACCGCTTTAGCACACTCTGCCAACCCGGATGTCTTAGCCGTGTCTGAATCCTGGCTTAGGAAGACCACCAATAAATCTGAAATCTCCATCCCTAACTACAACATTTTCAGACAAGATAGAACGGCCAAAGGGGGCGGTGTTGCAATCTACTGCAGAGATAACCTGCAGAGTTCTGTCCTACTATCCAGGTCTGCACCCAAACAATTTGAACTTCTACTTTTAAAAATCCACCTATCTAAAAACTAGTCTCTCACCGTTGCCGCCTGCTATAGATCACCCTCTGCCCCCAGCTATGCTCTGAATATCATATGTGAACTGATTGCCTCCCATCTATCTTCAGAGCTCGTGCTGCTAGGTGACCTAAACTGTGACATGCTTAACACCCCGGCCATCCTACAATCTAAGCTTGATGCCCTCAATCTCACACAAATTATCAATGAAACTACCAGGTACAACCCCCATGCATAAACACGGGCACCCTCATAGATATCATCCTAACCAACTTGCCCTCTAAATACAAGATCTCAGCGATCACTGCCTCATTGCCTGCATCCGTAATGGGTCCGCTGTCAAACGACCTCCACTCATCACTATCAAACGCTCCCTGAAACATTTCAGCGAGCAGCCCTTTCTAATCGACCTGGCCCGGGTATCCTGGAAGGATATCGACCTCATCCCGTCAGTAGAGGATGCCTGGTTATTTTTTTTAAATGCCTTCCTCACCATCTTAAATAAGCATGCCCCATTCAAGAAATGTAGAACTAGGAACAGATATAGCCCTTGGTTCTCTCCAGACCTGACTGCCCTTAACCAACACAAAAACATCCTGTGGCGTTCTGCATTAGCATCGAACAGCCCCCGTGAAATGCAACTTTTTAGGGAAGTTAGAAACCAATATACACAGGTAGTTAGAAAAGCCAAGGCTAGCTTTTTCAAACAGAAATTTGCTTCCTGCAACACAAACTCAAAAAAGTTCTGGGACATTGTAAAGTCCATGGAGAATAACAGCACCTCCTCCCAGCTGCCCACTGCACAGAGGATAGGAAACTCTGTCACCACCGATAAATCCACTATAATTGAGAATTTCAATAAGCATTTGTCTACGGCTGGCCATGCTTTCCACCTGGCAACCCCCACCCCGGTCAACAGCACTGCACCCCCCACAGCAACTCACCCAAGCCTTCCCCATTTCTCCTTCTCCCAAATCCAGTCAGCTGATGTTCTGAAAGAGCTGCAAAATCTGGACCCCCACAAATCAGCAGGGCTAGACAATCTGGACCCTTTCTTTCTAAAGTTTTCTGCCGAAATTGTTGCAACCCCTATTACTAGCCTTTTCAACCTCTCTTTCCTGTCGTCTGAGATTCCCAAAGATTGGAAAGAAGCTGCGGTCATCCCCCTCTTCAAAGGGGGGGACACTCTTGATCCAAACTGCTACAGACCTATATCTATCCTACCCTGCCTTTCTAAGTTCTTCGAAAGCCAAGTCAACAAACAGATCACCGACCTTCTCCACGCTATGCAATCTGGTTTCAGAGCTGGTCATGGGTGCACCTCAGCCACGCTCAAGGTTCTCAATGATATCTTAACCTCCATCGATAAGAAACAATACTGTGCAGCCATATTCATTGACCTGGCCAAGGCTTTCGACTCTGTCAATCACCACATCCTCATCGGCAGACTCAACAGCCTTGGTTTCTCAAATGATTGCCTCGCCTGGTTCACCAACTACTTCTCCGACAGAGTTCAGTGTGTCAAATCTGAGGGCCTGTTGTCCGGGCCTCTGGCAGTCTCTATGGGGGTGCCACAGGGTTCAATTCTTGGGCCGACTCTCTTCTCTGTATATATCAATGATGTCGCTCTTGCTGCTGGTGAGTCTCTGATCCACCTCTACGCAGACGACACCATTCTGTATACTTCTGGCCCTTCTTTGGACACTGTGTTAACCTGTTTGGCGTGCAAGCCCGACGTCGGTACACTTATGACAACAGCCAGCTCAAAGTGCAGGGCGCGAAATTCAAAATATATTTTTTTAAAATATTTAACTTTCACACATTAACAAGTCCAATACAGCATATGAAAGGTACACATCTTGTGAATCAAGCCAACATGTCCGATTTTTAAAATGTTTTACAGGGAAGACACAATATGTAAATCTATTAGCTAACCACGTTAGCAAAAGACACCACTTTTCTTACTCCATCAGTTTTTTACTCCATCAGTAGCTATCACAAATTCGACCAAATAAAGATATAAATAGCCACTAACCAAGAAACAAATTCATCAGATGACAGTCTGATAACATATTTATTGTATAGCATATGTTTTGTTAGAAAAATGTGCATATTTCAGGTATAAATCATAGTTTACCATTGCAGCCACCATCACAACTCGACTAGAATAACTACAGAGAGCAACGTGTATTACCTAATTACTCATCATAAAACATTTCTTAAAAATACACAGCGTACAGCAATTGAAAGACACAGATATTGTGAATCCAGACAATATTTCAGATTTTCTAAGTGTTTTACAGTGAAAACACAATATAGCGTTATATTAGCTTAGCACAGTAGCAAACCACACAACAGCATTGATTCCAGCCAAACATAGCGATAACGTATTCACCACCAAAATATATTAATTTTCACTAACCTTCTCAGAATTCTTCAGATGACAGTCCTGTAACATCATATTACACAATGCATATAGAGTTTGTTCGAAAATGTGCATATTTAGCGGCACAAATCGTGCTTATACAATGAAAATAGTGTCCAAATACTCAAGCAATCTGTCCGGCGCCATCTTGGAAAGACACATATTCTTATCGAAAACTATTCATAAACTTGACTAAAAAAATACAGGTTGGACAGCAATTGAAAGACAAATTAGTTCTTAATGCAATCGCTGAATTACATTTTTAAAATTAACGTTACTTCGCAATACAGGGTGCGATAACGCAAGGCTACACTGCAAGTAATGGCGTCTTATGCATTTTACTTTTTCCAACAGAACAATGAATTATCAGCATAAATAGTTCTTACTTTTGGATGAACTCCCATCAGAATCTTGGGAAAGGTGTCCTTTGTCCAAAATAATCGTTGCTAGGTTGGAGAACGTCGTCTTCAACGTTGCAATTAGCAGTAAACATTAGCCATGTGGGCCAGAGATACCCAACTTCCTACAACGTCACGAAAATAAATACCCGAAAATCGCAATATACTGACATAAACTGATATAATTCGGTTTAAAATAACAACATTACGATGTCTTTAACACCTATATCGAATAAAAACAGAGCCGGATATAACTAGGAGCTAAAACAAGAGCTTCTAACATGACATGCCAAGACCCTCCCTGCGTCAGAGCGAAGAGTGGAAAGATGGGACATTTCGGTTCCAAGCAAATTATAACCTTTGGGAACTACGTAGAAACTCCATTTCAACTCTCCCTATTCGCTGACACCCAGTGGAAGGCGTATGCAGTGCATCTCAACCAATAGAGGACAGGCAAATTAATACACAGGTCTCAGAACAGCCAGCAAAATTCTGCATTCTGACATACACATAGGAAAATTGATGTCAAGTCGAGTTCTGTTTCACCCACAGATATAATTCAAACGGTTTTAGAAACTAGAGAGTGTTTTCTATCCAATAGTAATAATAATATGCATATTGTACGAGCAAGAATTGAGTACGAGGCCTTTTTGAAATGGGCACCTTTTATCTGGCTACTCAATACTGCCCCTTGAGCCCAAAGAGGTTAACAGCCCTCCAGACGAGCTTCAATGCCATACAACTCTCCTTCCGTGGCCTCCAACTGCTCTTAAATACAAGTAAAACTAAATGCATGCTCTTCAACCGATCGCTGCCTGCACCTGCCCGCCCATCCAGCATCACTACTCTAGACGGTTCTGACTTAGAATATGTGGACAACTACAAATACCTAGGTGTCTGGTTAGACTGTAAACTCTCCTTCCAGACTCACATCAAACATCTCCAATCCAAAGTTACATCTAGAATTGGCTTCCTATTTCACAACAAAGCATCTTTCACTCATGCTGCCAAACATACCCTCGTAAAACTGATCATCTTACCGATCCTCGACTTTGGCGATGTCATTTACAAAATAGCCTCCAACACCCTACTCAACAAATTGGATGCAGTCTATCACAGTGCCATCCGTTTTGTCACCAAAGCCCCATAAACTACCCACCACTGCGACCTGTATGCTCTCGTTGGCTGGCCCTCGCTTCATACTCGTCGCCAAACCCACTGGCTCCAGGTCATCTACAAGACCCTGCTAGGTAAAGTTCTGCCTTATCTCTGCTCACTGGTCACCATAGCTGCACCCATCCGTAGCACGCGTTCCAGCAGGTATATCTCACTTGTCACACCCAAAGCCAATTCCTCCTTTGGCCGCCTCTCCTTCCAATTCTCTGCTGCCAATGACTGGAATGAACTACAAAAATCTCTTTACCTGGAAACACTTATCTCCCTCACTAGCTTTAATCACCAGCTGTCACAGCAGCTCACAGATCACTGCACCTGTACATAGCCCATCTATAAATAGCCCAAACAACTACCTCTTCCCCTACAGTATTTATTTATTTTGCTCCTTTGCACCCCAGTATTTCTACTTTGCACACTCATCTACTGTCAAATCTACCATTCCAGTGTTTTAATTGCTATATTGTATTTACTTTGCCACCATGACCTATTTATTGCCTTTACCTCCCTTATCTCACCTCATTTGCTCATTTTGTATATAGACTTATTTTTCTACTGTATTATTGACTGTATGTTTGTTTTACTCCATGTGTAACTCTGTGTTGTTATATGTGTCGAACTGCTTTGCTTTATCTTGGCCAGGTTGCAGTTGTAAATGAGAAATTGTTCTCAACTTGCCTACCTGGTTAAATAAAGGTGAAATAAATAAATAAATACAAAAGTTGCAGTGTGGCTGTTGTATCAGAAGGTATA
Organism: Salvelinus namaycush; assembly: GCF_016432855.1. NCBI lineage: Eukaryota > Metazoa > Chordata > Actinopteri > Salmoniformes > Salmonidae > Salvelinus > Salvelinus namaycush. Next base: position 20,744,532 of record NC_052342.1, on the reverse strand, counting down.
CCAGTAAGCCAGCTGCAGTCTTCTTCTTCTTCTTCAGTTGAAGTGAATTTCTGAGTTCAACGGTTTGTCTTTTCTGAGTTGTTCTTCTTGTCTCCAGTTTAGTGTCTGTCTGCTGCATCATGTTGCATCAACAGACATCTTATACGGTCTCAGTTAAAGTGACTCGAGAGACCACATACCAGAGTAGAGGGAAAGCAAGAAAAGTCTTCCAAGTAAAATGTTTCTGGACAGCAGGCCTCTTCTTGAGAATTTCACCCAAAATTAGCTTGAAAAGAGCTTACATACCCTCCAGACTCATGCACGCACGCACACACGCACGCACGCACACACACACACACACACACACACACATTAGGCAGGACAAAATAAACAGCCTTAATTGAGAGGACGGGATGCTATGATCAAATAATACGAAATATGAAAAAACAAGGTCATTGGTCATAGTCTGGATGCCAGTCTGTTAAGCCAACATTAAACTCCAAAGATTATGAATGAATGATAAAGGCTTTAAAGCTAAACAGACTGGTACTACTCAGACTGCTTTGGTCATTCAGGACTGAATTTCAGTGTCAGAGGGATGAGATATGTTGCAACTCACTGGACAGAGACATCAATGTAATTTCATTGAAATGACTTGGAAACAATGTTGATTCAACCAGTGTGTGCCCAGTGGGAACTTCTAAACACTTCTGAACCAGCTGGACTAAGGGTGCTATTGTAAGGGTGTTTAACTGGCGGCAGAGAAGTCAGACGTAGGAGAGAAATAACTGTGTTTCCAACGGCGCAGTTTATTTACAAAAAAAACACCGGAAAACATAATAATAAAAGTCAATGGGTAACATAACCCGGCGCACACCAGTACAGAATTACACATACACTTACAATAAACAATCGCCTTGTTCGGGCGGTGTTCAACGGTCGACGTCACCGACCTTCTAGCCATCACTGATCCATTTTTCATTTTCCATTGGTTTTGTCTTGTCTTCCATCACACCTGGTTCCACTCCCATCAATTACATGTTGTGTATTTAACCCTCTGTTTCCCCTCATGTCCTTGTTGGTGATTGTTTTATTGTATGTGTACGTCTGTACTGGTGTGCGTCAGGTTGTTACCCATTTGATTTTTATTATTATGTTTTCCGGTGTTTTTTTTGTAAATAAACTGCGCCGTTGGAAACATAGTTATTTCTGTCCTGCGTCTGACTTCTCTGCCGCCAGTTAACCTCTCTAGGGTATGTGGGACGTTAGCGTCCCACCTCGTCAACGGCCAGTGAAACTGCAGGGCGCCAAATTCAAAACAACAGAAATCCCATAATTTAAATTCCTCAAACATACAATTATTTTACACCATTTTAAAGCTACACTTGTTGTAAATCCAGTCAAAGTGTCTGATTCCAAAAGGTTTTATGACGAAAGCACACCAAACGATTATGTTAGGTATGAGCCAAGTCACAGAAAAAGACAGCCACTTTTCCAGCTAAAGAGAACAGTAACAAAACACATAAATAGAGATAAAATTAATCACTAACCTATGATAATCTTCATCAGATGACTCTCATAGGACTTCATGTTACACAATACATGTATTTTTTGTTCGGTAAAGTTCATATTTATATCCAAAAATCTGAGTTTAGGCAAGACGCTACTGTCTCACTGGGCAAAAAGCATGAGAAATTGCAGAGCGCCATATTCAAATTAATTACTATGAACATTATTACAAAATCAAACTTTCATTAAATCACACATGAAAGATACCAAATTAAAGCTACATTGGTTGTGAATCCAGCCAACATGTCAGAATTGAAATAGGCTTTTCGGCGAAAGCATACTGTCACGTTCCTGACCTGTTTTCTGTTGTTTTGTATGTGTTTGATGGTCAGGGCGTGAGTTTTGGGTGGGCAGTCTATGTTTTCTGTTTCTATGTTGGTTTTGGGTTGCCTGGTATGGCTCTCAATTAGAGGCAGGTGTTTGACGTTTCCTCTGATTGAGAGTCATATTAAGGTAGGTTGTTCTCACTGTTTGTTTGTGGGTGATTGTCGTCCGTGTCTGTGTCTGCGCACCACACGGGACTGTAGCGTTTGTTCGTTTGTTATAGTCTGTACCTGTTCCTACGTGCTTCGTGTTTTATGTAAGTACTCTCGTTCAGGTCTGTCTACTTCGTTTTGTTGTTTTGTAAAATTATCAAGTGTTCTTCGTGTGTTTAGTTTCGTCTTGTTAATAAAGTATCATTATGTATTCACAACCCGCTGCATGTTGGTCGAATCACTACTCCTCCTCTTCGTATGAAGAGGAGGAGGAACACCGTTACACATACGATGCTATTATCTGAGTATAGCACCATAGTAAACAAAGAGAGATAAGCATATTTCAAACCTGCAGGCGCGACACAAAACGCAGAAATAAAAATATAATTCATGCCTTACCTTTGACGAGCTTCTGTTGTTGGCACTCCAATATGTCCCATAAACATCACAAATGGTCCTATTGTTCGATTAATTCTGTCGATATATATCCAAAATGTCCATTTGGCGCGTTTGATCCAGAAAAACACAGGTTCCAACTTGCTCAAACGTGACGACAAAATATCTCAAAGGTTACCTGTAAACTTTGCCAAAAAATGTCAAATTACTTTTGTAATACAACTTGAGGTATTTTTTAACGTTAATAATCGATACAATTGAAGACGGGATGATCTGTGTTCAATACAGGATTAAAACGAAATGTAGCATGCTTTCTGTTTGATTGAAGCACATGTCCAGGACACCTGGAGTGACTCTCGTTCAAGATGGCCGTATTTCTTCATTACACAAAGGAATAACCTCAACCTATTTCTCAGTACTGTTGACATCCAGTGGAAGGAACTGCAAGCAATTCGCTTAGAAATCTGGTTTCCCAATGAAATTTCATTGAAAAGACAGTGACCTCAAAAAAATTAAATTCTGAATGTTTTGTCCTCGGGGTTTCGCCTGCTAAATAAGTTCTGTTATACTCACAGACATGATTCAAACAGTTTTAGAACCTTCAGAGTGTTTTCTATCCAAATCTACTAATAATATGCATATCTTATCTCCTGGGGATGAGTAGCTGGCAGTTGAATTTGGGTATGCCTTTCATCCAAACGTGAAAATGCTGCCCCCTACCCTAGAGAAGTTAAACACCCTTACAACAACATCCCGTGCAGATAACCAGGAGATGGACCAAGGTGGCATATGGGAAGGGTAGAAATGACTGACTAAGCATTTTTTAGGGCCTATATAAGATCTCTGTTTTTTCATTATCAGTTAAGCACTCAGCAACGCACTTTGGAGTGTGGGGTCGATGGTTTCATTATTGCAATAATTAATCGATATTAAATAAAGCTGATTGTTCGAAGAAATTAAAAAGTCTCTCAGTAGTGAATTACCACAACACTTCTTATGACATATGTTGGCCTATTTAACTTACATTTGAAAACCACTCTCATCCAGAGCGACTCACAGAAGCAATTAGGGTTGTGTGCTTTGCTCAAGGGCACGTCGACATATTTTTCACCTACTTGCCTCTGGGATTCAAACAAGCGACCTCTTTGTTACTGGTCCAACACTCTTAACCGCTAGGCTACCTGCCGTGTACTGTACTCACTACTGATTATGGAGCCAAGGGATATGGGGCAATCAGACAGAAGAAACACTTTGACAAACAGAACACAGAGCCAGATGGAACACTTTGACAAACAGAACACAGAGACAGACAGAACACTGAAATGATCAAAGAGCCAGATGGAATACTGAACCAAACAAGTAGAATGCAGAGAGACAGAACAGCCTGTATTGACTGGGCTCATCTGGGTTCATCTTTTTCTTTCATAGAAGTTTGTTGTAATCATTTATATATTTTATGGCATACCTGAATATACAGATATTTAAGTAATACATTATTGATCACTAAGAAATAACTCAGTGGCACACAGAAGAGCCTATGGTAGGAAAATGTGTAATACAATAGCATATAAAATATAACTGTCAAAACTATAAAATGCAGTGCATAGTCTTTCTTGACATTTAGCAGACACTCTTATCCAGAGCGACACAGGTCATTGCATTCAAGGTCGGTAAGACAACCTGTAATGGAGACCAGCCTAGCTAGCGGTGGAGGTTTCAGTGTTGGCCGGGGTAGGCCATCATTGTAAATATGAATTTGGTCTTAACTGACTTGCCTAGTTAAATAAATGGGTTTTGAGAAGGAAGTGAAGAGAGAGGACGCAATGGCTATGAAATTGAGATTCTCCCAGGGCTTAAATATAATCCCATCAGGCCTCACCTTGGACTGTACCATTTTAGACCAATCACAATTCACTGGTACAATTGTCATATACAGGCGTGGAATACACAGTATACACATATTCAGGTAATAAATCATATATCAGCATAAGTATATACACTTAAAATAATCGTGTTGAAACATGCTTATAGCATACAATAGATTGGGGTAACATTTCTCTCCCTGCCTGAGATTCAACCACGTTACAGAACCTAGTAACACAGGGGAAGTAGCCCTATTGAACACAGCTCTGTTTGATAACTGATAACTTTCAGTTCGTTTGAGAGACTGAGTGTGAATCGAGAAGTGAATTTAGTAAAGTTGACAATGAATGGAGCAACAAGAAAGCTGAAAGAATGGAGCAAAAAGAAAGCTGAAAGAATGGAGCAACAAGAAAGCTGAAAGAATGGAGCAACAAGAAAGCTGAATGAATGGAGCAACAAGAAAGCTGAAAGAATGGAGCAACAAGAAAGCTGAATGAATGGAGCAAAAAGAAAGCTGAAAGAATGGAGCAAAAAGGAAGCTGAATGAATGAAGCAGAAAGATGAATGAATGGAGCAAAAAGATGAATGAATGGAGCAAAAAGAAAGCTGAAAGAATGAAGCAGAAAGAAAGCTGAAAGAATGGAGCAAAAAGAAAGCTGAATGAATGGAGCAAAAAGATGAATGAATGGAGAAAAAAGATAGCTGAAAGAATTAAGCAAAAAGAAAGCTGTCTGAAATTGGAGTGGATGATGAAAGTAGGCCTTTGTTGGATAAGCATTTGTTTCTTGTTGGGCTGTGTTATTTTAATAAGGAATGTTTTCTGGGAAATCTGAATAATTAATGTTATCTGGGATATCTGAATAAGGAATATTATCTGGGAGAACTGAATAAGGAATTATCTAGGCGATCCATTTGAGGTCTCAAAGGAGGTGAAGTACTTGGAAAAGTGGAGTCAGAGTGACCAGGAGTGGGCTCGTTCTGATTAATTGTATTTCTGAAAAACCGAAGAAATCGCATTAGGGCCCCTATTAAAGGAGTAATCTCTGAAGTGCCTATGGAAGTTGAGGCTGAATACCTCAAGAAAAGAATCCAAGGGGTGGTTGGTGCCCATCGCCTGATCCAAATTGCACCTACATACACATGTGAAGCTAGACTACAATATGTAAGAGCATTCGTCCCCAAACCTCTACAGTGCAATAACTGCAAAGACTTTGGCCATGTTGCAAATGTTTGTAGAAGGATGGTGTACACTGATGATCGGTGTATAGGGTGTTGCAACTATCGTGGGGATCATGAATTCATGGAGTGCCCTATAAGTGTGAAAGAGGTGGAAGTGACAAAAGTCAGGGCGGTACATCGGATACCTTATGCAGAGGAGATTAAATGAGCAGATTTTTTTTTGCCCACGGTAATGACGGCTATATCGGTCAGCTAATACAGTGCACTACTTTTTATTTGATGTTTCATTTTTATGAATATTTTTCTATGATTTTTCAGGGGGTGCTGCAGCACCCTCAACACCTCTACTTCTCGCGGCTATGCTGGCATTGGAAGATATCCCATCCTCCCAGGCCCCTGAGCCTGAGTACGGATTGGATTTTTGTTTTTAACTGAAAAAATAGGATGCTATTTTTGTTGTTGTTAGTCTGTAGTCTTTCCCAACCCGTATATTGTTCCTTTTTTTGTGTGATCTTTTTGTTTTCACCTTTCAATTGTGGCGGCAATACACCTTTTGGGTGCAGTCTGCCAATAAACCTTGAAGAAGAAGAAGCCTGGATTGGTACATTCGGATAAGATGGATTTACGTTGAGTTGCCACCAGAACACAAGAAAAGTCGGAATGAGAGGCATATTAGGACAGGGACACAGAAAGGTGAATTTCTGAGGAGGAATAAATTTGAGGAAGATGGCGATCAAAATGGAGATGGGGTGTCGAAGAAGATTGGTGTCAAGTGCAAACTGAGTGAGCCGTGCGCCAGACCGAGTTCTAGAAGTGAAATGGAAGTGAATGAGGGCGAGTTAAGTGAGGTGGAAGGTGTGGTGAAGAGCCTGGAGCCTGAGCCTGGCATCGATGGACATGATAAAGAACAACCTGGTCCAGCAGGAGTGAAATTTTGGGGAGAAAGTGGATCCTTGTCTTTTGGTGGATCCATTTGTGGTTTCACTGGGTGGGTGGGGAAGGAGTTTCACTGGGTGGGTGGGAAAAGAGTTGGGTGAAGTGAAATCAGTGTAGGTAACCTGTAGTAGACTTATATTTGTTTGTATTTCTTCTGCATAGAGGGAGTGGGCATTCCGTTTCACGCAACTTGGGTCAAGATCTGTTTCTTGTAGTGGAATAAGGTGGTGGGTTTTTAATGTGTAGGGTTAGTTGGAAGGGTTTTTATTATTATTTATTTTATGAAATAATTGGTATATAGGTGTAGGGTTAGTTGGTGGTGCATTTTTTACCTTAATTTTTGTATTACAAAATCACGTCATCTTCCTTGAGACCTAGGGCCTATTCGAGACAGTTAAACATTTACAATGTTGCAGACAGCCTTCTTCAGGTAAAAAATAAGACACAAATTACTTGTCATGTTCCGTGAGGAATATTGTCCGAAGTGTATTTTGAGAAACGCTTCACCCCTCTGAATGCATGTGTAAAGTAAACTGTCTCAAGTAAACCCACTCCATAGAGAGATAACTCCAAACTAATAACTGGAGTACTGTACTGGTGAGAGTGCATGGTGTGCTATCCTGGGTGGTGGGGTTGGAAACACTATATTACACATCAACCAGCTCTCTCTTCCAGGTCCTCCACCAGGTAACGGTCTGCTTCTCTCAGAACCTGGTAGAACTGTTCTTGGGCATTAGTTCCCTTCCGCACAACCATGTCCAGCAGGGCCTGGTTCTTCAGGGTCATTGTGGTTTTGCTGACCACTTCCTCCCTCTCCACTTCAATCAGAACCCCTCTGTCCTGGAGACGTAGGAGTATGGGCTGCAACAGTCCCAACGCCATCTTGTGTTTCTTGATAAAGGCTTGACTAGTGGGGATAGAGAGGTTGGCAGGAGGGGATACTGAGAATGGGGCTGAAACTGGATGAGGGGAAAAGTCTTATCTTCTTGCATTTACAAGGGACCTACTGTATAATATTGGCTTAGTTAAACAATACAATCAGATTAAATCCTCCACAAATATCTATATAAAAACTTTAAATGTGTACTTACTATTAGTGTGCAGTTGCCTCATTTCAATGTCTTAATTCGATGGATTGTCCCCTCATCTGCTCTGCACTGGGTTTGGGAAACGCCTCCATTTGTGTCCTGTCTCCCATTCATGTTCACTGGTTTTGAAATGGTACCATAGCCAGCTTGCTTTTTCAACTTTTTCTATCTCTTTATTTCTCTTCTTCACCTCTTCTATCCAGTATTTTCTCTCCACGTTTGTTTCCTCATTGCTTTCTTTTTCTAGCAGAGGTTTCTGTTCGTCTTCTGGAGATTCTGGACAATCGGTTGGGATCTGACCGTCTACTTTTGGCTGACTAAGAAGAGACTTTACTCTTGCTATTTCCTCATCCTTCTGTTTATTGATCACCTCCAGTTCTGTGATCTCCTGATAGGACTCCTAGTATTCGTCATTGATACATGTTAAAAGACGTGACTTCATGTTTTGAATTGTTGTCAAAATGTCAAAGCGTTATCTTATTGTTCAATCTCTTCGATGTTATAATCTCAGGATCGATGGCTTCTTGCTCCATGTAGAAATTCTCACATGGGTTGAAAAAATAATTTTTACCCCCTTTTTCTCCCCATTTTTGATCTTGTCTCATTGCTGCAACTCCCCAAAGTGCTCCGGAGGTGAAGGTCGGGTCATGCGTCCTCCGAAACATGACCCGCCAAACCGTGCATCTTAACACCTGCCCGCTTAACCCAGAAACCAGCCACACTAATGTGTCGAAGGAAACACTGTTCACCTGACGACCGAGGTCAGCCTGCAGGCGCCCCGCCCGCCACAAGGAGTCGCTAATGCTCGATGAGCCAAGTAAAGCCCCACCCCCGGCCAAACCCTCCCCTATCGGATTCCCGATCACGGCTGGTTGCGATACAGCCCTTGATCGAACTCGGGTCTGTAGTGATGCCTCTAGCCCTGCGAAGCAGAGCCTTGGACCGCTGCGTCACTCGGGAGGCCCGTCCTCTAATGTCTTGATCAACTCCATGCTCTGCTGCTGGAGTGACTTGTTGTCATGGAGATGTCCACATTTCTCTATCAAGTCTTTAAAATCATTTTTGACAATCTCCTCAATGAGGCTAAATTTAGCAATGTTTTCCCCTTTTGTGAATTATACTACTGTAGGATATAATACTCTAGCGGTAAGCAGATATTCCAGTATGTTCTGCTCGCTCTCGTTAAAAGAAGACTTGTCAGATGTGATTTTGATATCCAAGACGACAGCATTGGGCCCATATTCACATGACTTTACAGATTCTTTAATCCGATTTATTTATCTTATTTTTACTCAATTTGAGTCCAGACTGGCTCCAGTCTGACTCCAGTCTGGAGAGCAGATCACTGTTATTTCTCAATGTTTTTTCTTCACACGTTGTTTCTTACTTAATGTCCAGAGAGTGAATGTCTTGTCAAGGATTATGTTTGCTGCAGTACTCTTTCCAGCATCTTGACCACCAATGATCACAAAGTCCAGACGACTGAACAGGACCTCTGGTGATGATTTAGCAGGGAAAAGACAAACAAAAAAATTGGATTTTTTATTTTGTTAAGTAAGAGTAGTTGATAACAGATGTTATGATAACTATAAGTAAACAAATGTCATGATTCTTTCTCTAAATCTGCAAACAGCATACAGTATATACAGTGAGGTCTAAAAGTATTTGGACAGTCACAAATGTTTTGTTGTTTTGGATTTAAACTGATCCAGTCAAATGATGCAGTCAAATGATACAGTCAAATGACTGTCAAAAGTTTAGTATTTGGTCGCATATTCCTAACACGCAATGATTACATCATGACTATTACATTTTGTGACTACAACATTTTTGAATGCATTACGGATAATCATGAATGAACCGTGAATAATGATGAGTGAGAAAGTTAGAGGCATATACAGTTGAAGTCGGAAGTTTACATACACCTTAGCAAAATACATTTGAACTCAGTTTTTCACAATTCCTGACATTTAGTCCTACTAAAAATTCCCTGTTTTAGGTCAGTTAGGGTCACAACTTTATTTTAAAAATAATAGTAGAGAGAATGATTTATTTCAGCTTTTATTTCTTTCATCACATTCCCAGTTGGTCAGAAGTTTACATACACTCAATTATATTTGGTAGCATTGCCTTTAAATTGTTTAACTTGGGTCAAACGTTTCATGTAGCCTTCCACAAGCTTCCCACAATAAGTTGGGAGAATTTTGGCCCATTCCTCCTGACAGAGCTGGTGTAACTGTGTCAGGTTTGTAGACCTCCTTGCTTGCACACGCTTTTTAAGGTCTGCCCACACATTTTCTCTGGGATTGAGGTCAGGGCTTTGTGATGGCCACTCCAATACCTTGACTTTGTTGTCCTTAAGCCATTTTGCCACAACTTTGGAAGTATGCTTGGGGTCATTGTTCATTTGGAAGACCCATTTGCGACCAAGCTTCAACTTCCTGACTGATGTCTTGAGATGTGGCTTCAATATATCCACATAATTTTCCTCCCTCATGATGCCATCTATTTTGTGAAGTACACCAGTCCCTCCTGCAGCAAAGCACCCCCACAACATGATGCTGCCACCCCCGTGCTTCATGGTTGGGATGGTGTTCTTCGGCTTGCAAGCATCCCCCTTTTTCCTCCAAACATAACGATGGTCAATATGACCAACCAGTTCTATTTTTGCTTCATCAGACCAGAGGACATTTCTCCAAAAAGTACGATCTTTGTCCCCATTGTCCCCGCAGTTGCAAACCGTAGTCTGGCTTTTTATATGGCGGTTTTGGAGCAGTGGCTTCTTCCTGGCTGAGGGGCCTTTCAGGTTATGTCGATATAGGACCTGTTTAACTGTGGATATAGATACTTTTGTACCTGTTTCCTCTAGCATCTTCACAAGGTCCTTTGCTGTTGTTCTGGGATTGATTTGCACTTTTCGCACCAAAGTACGTTCATCTCTAGGAGACAGAACGCGTCTCCTTCCTGAGCGGTATGACGGCTGCGTGGTCCCATGGGGTTTATACTTGCGTACTATTCTTTGTACAGATGAACATGGTACCTTCAGGTGTTTGGAAATTGCTCCCAAGGATGAACCAGACTTGTGGAGGTCTACAATTCTTTTGAGGTCTTAGGTGATTTCTTTTGATTTTCCCATGATGTCAAGCAAAGAGACACTGCGTCTGAAGGTAGGCCTTGAAATACATCCACAGGTGCACCTCCAATTGACTCAAATTATGTCAATTAGCCCATCAGGAGCTTCTAAAGCCATGACACAATTTTCTGGAATTTTCCAAGCTGTTTAAAGGCACAGTCAACTTAGTGTATGTAAACTTCTGACCCACTGGGATTGTGATACAGTGAATTCTAAGTGAAATAATCTGACTGTAAACAATTGTTGGAACAATTACTTGTGTCATGCACAAAGTAGATGCCCTAACTGACTTGCCAAAACTATAGTTTGTGAACAAGAAATTTGTGGAGTGGTTGAAAAATTTGTTTTAATGACTCCAACCTAAGTATATGTAAACTTCCAACTTCAACTGAAAATGTTCTTTTTTTACCTCCCCTGTTATAGGTAATGGTGAGAGGTTAGCTTGTCCTGGGGGGGGTATAATCTTTGTTCCTCTAACTTTCTCACTGTTACGTCCGTCGTCAGATGAATGAGACCAAAGCGCAGCGTGGAAAGTGTTCATGATTTTTAATACTGAACTCCGACAAAACAACAAAATACAAAACCGAACGTAAAGTTCTGCAGGGCTAGACAGCAACAATGCAAAAACAAGATCCCACAAACACAAGTGGAAAAAAAGGCTACCTAAGTATGATCCCCAATCAGAGACAAAGATAGACAGCTGCCTCTGATTGGGAACCATACTAGGCCAAACAAAGATATAGAAAAACTAGAATGCCCACCAAAATCACACCCCGACCTAACCAAATAGAGAAATAAAAAGGCTCTCTAAGGTCAGGGCGTGATACTCACTCATTATTCACGATTCATTCATGTGTTCAGAAACATTGTATTCTTATTTACAATAAAAAGTTACTCAAATGACACTCAAATGACACAATTTCAGTACTGAGAGAGACTTGGACAATTAGAGATCTTATATATGCCCTAAATGTTCAGTCAGTCATTTCTACCCTTCCCATAAGCCACCACGGTCCATCTCCTGGTTACAGTATCTGCACGGGATGTTGTTTTACTTCCAACCCGGTTTAGTTTCCCAGATGCCAGGAAGATGAGACGATGAGGAATTGTTCTATCTCTGTCACGTTCCTGACCTGTTTTCCTTTTTCTTGTATTTATTTAGTTGGTCAGGGCGTGAGTTGGGTGGGTTTGTCTATGTTTGATTTTCTATGTTGGGATGTTTGTGTTCGGCCGGGTATGATTCTCAATCAGAGACAGCTGTCAATCGTTGTCCCTGATTGAGAATCATACTTAGGCAGCCTGGGTTTCACGTGTGTTTTGTGGGTGTTTGTTTCCGTGTCTGTGTTTGTTGCACCACACGGTACTGTATCGGTTTATGCACTTCGTTTATTTGTTTTGTAATTCAGTATTCAGTTTCGTTTTAATAAATCATTATGAACACTAACCACTCTGCGTATTGGTCCGATCCGTCTCACCTCTCCTCGTCCGAGGAGGAGGAAGAATATGACGATAGCCGTAACAATCTCTATCTCGGGTCACACACAACACATCATGTCTATAGAATGCCAGCTTTTAGATTTTTATCACCAAGTCATTGTCAGCTCAAGCTATCCCTAGCAAAACCCATTTCCTTAACCAGACGCCCAGACTAACTATAGGAAGCTAGAGTGACACCATAAAAACTCATCATTAGCAGACCAGTCTTACTCATTGTTAAATATATAACCATTTACTATTAATATCAAACAAATCAGGTAAGTATGTAATTTTTCCCTGACACACTACACTATTTATTTATATTTATATCATATGATGCAAAATGCATCATACGGGCCAGATTTCTGTATTTTGAAAGTTACATATCTTGAAAACTTGATTGCTGACATAATAAAACATTTTGGGATAATGTCAGCAAAATACAAATTAAAAAAGTTTTCCTTTAATAACATTCTGAATGAATCCACAGTACCATTACTCTTTGTCTATAATTGATCGAATTGGGGCCATAGGCATTATAATTTCTTAAATGATTAACATACCGTCTTTATCTAACTCTTCATTTTTTATTATTGAAACCTTATCAGTGGCTGGGGAGAGGAAACAGAGATGCAGGGTTATTTGTTATTTCATATTAATTCAACAAATGATTTTGATAAAAAAAGGTGCATTTTTGGCAAGTAATGGTCTGAAGCGTATCATTTTTACTGTGTCTGCCTCCCATACTGCAATGTCATGTAGGATTCTTGTTTAAAATCCATTAGATCCAAGGGAACTACAGCAGATTCTATTTCATCGAAGACAATGTCAACCGGGTTCTTTGTATCAATCTATGGAGAGAGGACACATTGGGAGTTCAGTGAGGCAAGGAAAATGTCAACCTTTAGATATAACCTGCATGGTTTGGAGACCACCAATCTGCCACTTCCTGCAGCTTAATTTTATCAGTTGTAGAATTGCTTATATTTCAAGCTTATATACATAATGCTATTTGTAACTTCTTTAGCCCTTCTTACGTTTCTTACCTCACCTGGTCATTTATTGACTTAAAGGGGAAGTTCAGTATTTTACAACCTTAATGTTAGATGGTTCCTCACCCTGAACTATGGGCCAGGAGAAACTCTATTCCATGGTTCAGTTCTTCAGAAAAGCCACTACAAACTCAGCTAACTTTAGCCATCGCTAGCTAAAATAAGTCGCCTTGTGATATCAAATATCACATCAAACCAAATAGCTGAGTTCATGATTTTGAATGGTTATTACTCAAATGTCAGAATGTGAATTTAAAACATAGTTTTTTAAAGCAATGTTATACACTGAGTGTACAAAACATTAGGAACACCTGCTCTTTCCATGACAGACTGACCAGGTGAAATCTATAATCCGTTATTGATGTCACTTGTTAAACCCACTTCAATCAGTGTAGATGAAGGGGAGGAGATTTGTTAATGAAGGATTTTTAAACCTTGAGACAATGGACATGGATTGTGTATGTGTGGCATTTAGAAGGTGAATGTGCAAGACAAAATATTAAGGTGCCTTTGAACGGGGTATGGTAGTAGGTGCCAGGCGCACTGGTTTGAGTGTGTCAAGAACTGCAACACCGCTGGGTTTTTCACGCTCAACAGTTTCCCGTGTGTATCAAGAATGGTCCACCAGCCAAAGGATATCCCGCCAAGTTGACACAAATATGGGAAGCATTGGAGTCAATATGGGCCAGCATCCCTGTGGAACGCTTTCGACACCTTGTAGAGTCCATGTCCGACGAATTGAGTCTGTTCTGAAGGCAAAATGGGAGGGAAGGGGGAGGGGCTTTGGATGCAAAGACAGATCCTCCAATAGCTCTAAATGATGGTTTTAGCCATGTTTTAGGACTATGAAGTGTTTGTTTACAATTACATCGTTTACAAACAATGGAGTAAGTAGGCTTATATTTTGGGTTCTGATGAGGTATGACTAAGCTCATGGGGCATTTATAGGTATATTCTTTAAGAATCAATGGTATATACACTACCGGTCAAAAGTTTTAGAATACCTACTCATTCAAGGGTTTTTCTTTATTTGTACTATTATCGACATTGTAGAATAATAGTGAAGACATCAAAACAATGAAATAACACATATGGAATCATATAGTAACCAAAAAAGTGTTAAACAAATCAAAATATATATTTATATTTGAGATTCTTCAAATAGCCACCCTTTGCCTTGATGACAGTTTTGCACACCCTTGACATTCTCTCAACCAGCTTCACCTGGAATGCTTTTCCAATAGTCTTGAAGGAGTTCTGAAATATGCTGAGCACTTGTTGGCTGCTTTTCCTTCACTCTGTGGTCCAACTCATCCCAAACCATCTCAATTGGGTTGAGGTAGGGGAATTGTGGAGGCCAGGTCATCTGATGCAGCATTCCATCACTCTCCTTCTTGGTAAAATAGCCCTTACATAGCCTGGAGGTGTGTTGGGTCATTGTCCTGTTGAAAAACAAATGATATTCCAACTAAGCTCAAACCAGATGGGATGGCATATCACTGCAGAATGCTGTGTTAGCCATGCTGGTTAAGTGTACCTTGAATACTAAATAAATCACTGACAGTCACCAGCAAAGCACCGTCACACCTCCTCCTCCATGCTTTACGGTGGGAAATACAGTTCCGTTCACCCACGCCGCTTCTCACAAAGACACGGCGGTTGGAACCAAAAATCTCCAATTTCGACTCAGGACCAAAAGACACATTTCCGGTCCAATATCCATTGCTCGTGTTCCCTGGCCCAAGCAAGTCTCTTCTTATTATTGGTGTCCTTTAGTAGTGTTTTGTTTGCAGCAATTCGACCATGAAGGCCTAATTCACACAGTCTCCTCTGAACAGTTGATGTTGACATGTGTCTGTTACTTGAATTCTGAAGCATTTATTTGGGCTGCAATTTCTGAGGCTGGTAACTCGAATGAACTTATCCTCTGCAGCAGAGGTAACTCTGGGTCTTCCTTTCCTGTGGCGTTCCTCATGAGAGCCAGTTTCATCATAGCGCTTGATAGTTTTTGCAACTGCACTTGAAGAAACTTTCAAAGTTCTTGAAATTTTCCGGATTGACTGACCTTCATGTCTTAAAGTAATGATGGACTGCCGTTTCTCTTTGCTTATTTGAGCTGTTCTTGCCATAATATGGACACAGTCTTTTACCAAATAGGGCTATCTTCTGTATACCCCCCTACCTCGTCACAACACAACTGATTGGCTCAAACACATTTAGAAGGAAAGAAATTCCATAAGAAGTAACACCTGTTAATTGAAATGCATTCCAGGTGACTACCTCATGAAACTGGTTGAGAGATTGCCAAGAGTGTGCAAAGCTGTCATCAAGGCAAAGGGTGGCTATTTGAAGAATCTCAAATATAATAATTGGTTACTGCATGATTCCATATGTGTTATTTCATAGTTTTGATGTCTTCACTATTATTCTACAATGTAGAACATAGTAAAAATAAAGAAAAATCCTTCAATGAGTAGGTGTTCTAAAACTTTTGACCGGTAGTGTATAATTAATTAAAAAGTCAAAAAATGGATCCACCAGTCACAGATTACCCATTTAACCTTTAAAAAACCTGCATGTGTTATGTCTGCAGGTGCCAAGATCTCTCTCCCCCTCTCCCCCTCTCTTTCCATCCCTCCCTCTCGCTCTTTGCTCCCTCCCCCTCTCTCTCGCTCTCCCACCTCTCTCTCGCTCCCCTCTCTCTCGCTCTTCCCCCCTCTCTCTCTCTCACTCTCCCGCCCTCTCTCTCTTTCTCTCGGACAGACAGAGGGGAGAGGGAGATTAGTATCAAAGAATACTGTTTTCCCTTTTGATTGGTGAGTTCAACCATCGGCAAAGTATGTAAACAAAGTGTTTCTTTAGATTTTCGGAGTTCCATGCAGCTACCGTATATAGCTCCAAAGTCATTATATTTTTGGTAAAGTAATAAAGAAGATGAGTTTTTGGGGGGTAAATGTTCCTAAAGCTGATTTAACTATGGATATATTTTACAATATGAAAAGTCTTGTTCATTTACATTTCATGGATTCACATATGATATCATATTTGTATATGTTTAGTATACTTTTAGAAAAATGTGCTATCTAGAATCTTCCATAGGAGAACCCTTGGAAGAACCCTTTTTTCAACCCTTTTTTCTACCAGTGTACATCTTATGGGGTGAAAAGTGATATCAAGATGGCACTATACTACATTATTCAAAATATTGCCATCTTGTTAGATTGATGAATACAGCAATTGCGAAAGCAGTGTAAAAGGGCTGTCAGCTCTTAGGGGAAGTTCACTATTTTACAACTGAATGTTAGATGTTTCTTCACCCTGAACTATGGGCCAGGAGAAACTGTAATCGGTGGTTCAGTTCTTTAAACAGCCACTACAAACTTCAGCTAACTTCAGCCACTGCTATCTATTGTAAGCTTTAGTTTCAGTTCTATAATTATTTATGTTTAACACTGTTAAATAATTATATGTATGCATATTGTGTTGTGTAAGGTAACATCCTTAAACACTTTTGGGTTGATTATTTTCTCTTAATATGATATAGTTTTGTTATTAACTAAGCTCTTTTCTCTTAATATGATTTAGTTTTGTTATTAACTAAGCTCTTTTCTCTTAATATGATTTAGTTTTGTTATTAACTAAGCTTGTAAATGAGCCAAGTAGAGTGAAAAGTCTTTCCTTTTTCATTACAGCATCGGTTCTCCAAAAGACAGTTATATCTAGTGTGTTGTACTTAATTATGTGGTGGTCAACACAATCAACAGGCACTCACCAGACAATGAAGCCATCTTTTCATGAGGACAAGTGTCCTCTACTATAACAGAACATGAACTTTAAGCTGGATGTTTTTGAAAGCAATGTTTTATAACCAGTATTCCAATCTATTCAGCTGTGTCAAAAGCCTTGTTTATACCTGGTGCTGTTATGCATCCTTGGTCCTGATGTTGTAGATATTCTGAATTAGACCACATTTTCAGATGTGTCTACTCATGGTATTAAAGTGTCTCTTATCCGCCCACTTTGTCTGTATTGTGACCAGATTTCCTTGTCCATCCCTGCATGCAAATTGTCTTATTTTTTTATTATTGATATAATTTGTTTTATAATTAGAGCGTTCAAAACCACTAGTTGAAAAATCTGTCGATCTGCCCTTAGCAAACACTTAACCCAATTTGCTCCAGGGTTTCTGTTAATAATGGCGGATCCCTGGCCTTGACCCCACTCTCTGAGGGTGTCTCACGGGGAGTGGGATATGCAAAAAATACACATTTCCATTTCAAACCACACATTCATACAGGTTACACACGTGTGAACAGGACAAATAAAAGCACCCCCTATTTACACTGGGAGATATCCAGACAGGATGCGTAAACATTGTGATCTGATCAATGTTCCTTTTGATTGTCTACGCCGGTCTTCAAATGTGGGCACAATCAGGAAAAAGGACACATCTTAGCACCATATATAAATAGGGCTTACATTCTTTCGCTATGAGGATGGAAGAGCGTGGTTGTGGTTGAACCTTTTGAAACTGTATCTTGTCTGCATGCACCTCTCTTTCTCTCCCTGCCTTTGTTCACTCCCCTTCACCGATCTGAGACAACTGGGTAGGTTTACATGCGTTCACACCTCCATTCTTTTTTGACACCTCCAGTCCTATCAGATCTGTGAAGGGGAGTCAATGAGAGCAGATTCTCCTGAATAGAAACGAAGCAACGCCACAGCGCATAATATTTTTCCACGAACACCGCAGCAGAAGGTAACTCCTTCTTCTGCTACTCTTTCGTCCGCGTGAGGCTACAATATTTTGCATTTCCTGGGGATGCCCATCAGCTTGGTTAGTCCCACCCTGAGGGGGTGAAACGCTCTGTCCACCACGTCAGAGACGAGCCAGCCAGCATCAGACTTGTGTGTGTGTGTGTGCGCACGCGTGTATGTGTGCCCGTGTATGTGTGCGTGCGTGTGCGTGTGTGTCTGTGTGTGCAGGGAAACACTTATTCCTTTCAGATGGTCCTGGGTAAATCTGGTCCTCATTCCAATCTTCTTATGACATCTAGTGGACTATTTGGGTATAGGACATACATGTGTGTTGTACTTATTACTGACCAGAGATATGGGGCAATCTGACAGACAGACAAAACACTTTGACAAACAGAACACACAGCCAGACAGAACACTTTGACAAACAGAACACAGAGCCAGACAGAACACAGAGCCAGACAGAACACTTTGACAAACAGAACACTTTGACAAACAGAACACTTTGACAAACAGAACACTTTGACAAACAGAACACACAGCCAGACAGAACACTTTGACAAACAGAACACAGAGCCAGACAGAACACTTTGACAAACAGAACACAGAGTCAGATAGAACACTTTGACAAACAGAACACTTTGACAAACTGAACACACAGCCAAACAGAACACTTTGACAAACTGAACACAGAGCCAAACAGAACACTTTGACAAACTGAACACAGTCAGACAGAACACTTTGACAAACTGAACACAGAGCCAGACAGAACACGTTGACAAACTGAACACAGTCAGACAGAACACTTTGACAAACTGAACACAGTCAGACAGAACACAGATGATCAAAGAGCCAGATGGAATACTGAACCTAATAAGTAGAACACAGAGAGACAAAGCTGTATTCAGACTGGGTTCATGGTCCATAATCCCTGTCATAAATGTACTATAATAATGTATATTTAACAAAATGTAGTCAACAACAACCAAAAAATAGCACATTTTTGAGGGATAATTTTTGCATACCTGAATGGATAGAGACTTTATTGATCACTAAGAAGTAATTCAGTGTCACAGCAGAATAGGCTATGGTAGGAAAATACAGTGCTGTGAAAAAGTATTTTCTGCCTTTCTAATTTGCTCTAGTTTTGCATATTTTTGATACTGAATGTTATCAGATCTTCAACCAAACCCTAATATTGGATAAAGGGAACCTGAGTGAACAGATAACACAACAAGGTGTTGTGATTTCAAGGTTTTACTGCTAACCTACAAAGCATTACATGGGCTTGCTCTACCTATCTTTCCGATTTGGTCCTGCCGTACATACCTACACGTACGCTACGGTCACAAGACGCAGGCCTCCTAATTGTCCCTAGAATTTCTAAGCAAACAGCTGGAGGCAGGGCTTTCTCCTATAGAGCTCAATTTTTATGGAATGGTTTGCCTACCCATGTGAGAGACGCAGACTCGGTCTCAACTTTTAAGTCTTTACTGAAGACTCATCTCTTCAGTAGGTCATATGATTGAGTGTAGTCTGGCCCAGGAGTGTGAAGGTGAACGGAAAGGCTCTGGAGCAACGAACCGCCCTTGCTGTCTCTGCCTGGCCGGTTCCCCTCTCTCCACTGGGATTCTCTGCCTCTAACCCTATTACAGGGGCTGAGTCACTGGCTTACTGGTGCTCTTCCATGCCGTCCCTAGGAGGGGTGCGTCACTTGAGTGGGTTGAGTCACTGACGTGGTCTTCCTGTCTGGGTTGGCGCCCCCCCTTGGGTTGTGCCGTGGCGGAGATCTTTGTGGGCTATACTCGGCCTTGTCTCAGGATGGTAAGTTGGTGGTTGAAGGTATCCCTCTAGTGGTGTGGGGGCTGTGTTTTGGCAAAGTGGGTGGGGTTATATACTGCCTGTTTGGCCCTGTCCGGGGGTATCATCGGATGGGGCCACTGTGTCTGCTGACACCTCCAGTCTCAGCCTCCATTATTTATGCTGTAGTAGTTCATGTGTCGGGGGGATAGGGTCAGTCTGTTATATCTGGAGTATTTCTCCTGTCTAATCCGGTGTCCTGTGTGAATTTAAGAATGCTCTCTCTAATTCTCTCTTTCTCTCTTTCTTTCTTTCTTTCTCTCTCTCGGAGGACTTGAGCCCTAGGACCATGCCTCAGGACTACCTGGCATGATGACTCCTTGCTGTCCCCAGTCCCCCTGGCTGTACTGCTGCTCCAGTTTCAACTGTTCTGCCTGCGGCTATGGAACCCTGACCTGTTCACCGGACGTGCTACCTGTCCCAGATCTGCTGTTTTCAACTCTCTAGAGACAGCAGGTGCAGTAGAGATACTCTCAATGATCGGCTATGAAAAGCCAACTGACATTTACTCCTGAGGTGCTCACTTGTTGCACCCTCGACAACTACTGTGATTATTATTATTTGACCATGCTGGTCATTTATGAACATTTGAACATCTTGGCCATGTTCTGTTACAATCTCCACCCGGCACAGCCAGAAAAGGACTGGCCACCCCTCATAGCCTGGTTCCTCTCTAGGTTTCTTCCTAGGTTTTGGCCTTTCTAGGGAGTTTTTCCTAGCCACCGTGCTTCCACACCTGCATTGCTTGCTGTTTGGGGTTTTAGGCTGGGTTTCTGTACAGCACTTTGATATATCAGCTGATGTAAGAAGAGCTATATAAATAAATGTGATTTTATTTGAATTACATACTTATTTAATTTATTTCATTAAAAAAGTTATGCAAAACCCAATGCCCCTGTGTGAAAAAGTAATTGTCCCCTTACACTCAATAACTGGTTGTGCTGCCTTAATTAAGCTGCAATGACTCCAACCAAATTCTTCCTGTAGTTGTTGATCAGTCTCTCACATGACTGGAGGAATTCTGGTCCACTCTTCCATGCAGAACTGCTTTAACTTCACGACATGTGTGGGTTTTCAAGTATGAACTGCTCATTTCAAGTCCTGCCACAACATCTCAATTGAGATTAGGTCTGGACTTTGACTAGGCCATTCCAAAACTTGAAAAGTGTTGCTATTAGCCATTTTCATGTAGACTTGATTGTGTGTTTTGGATCATTGTCTTGCTTCATGGCCCAGCTGCGCTTCAGCTTCAGCTTCAGCTCACAGACGGATGGCCTGACATTCTCCTGTAGAATTCTCTGATACAGAGCAGAATTCATGGTTCCTACTATTAAGGCAGCAAAGCATCCCCAAACCATCACCCTACCACCACCTGTCACGCCCTGACCTTAGAGATCCTTTATATTCTCTATTTGGTATGTCAGGGTGTGACTAGGGTGGGAAATCTATGTTTATATTTCTTTGTTGGCCAAGTATGGTTCCCAATCAGAGGCAGCTGTCTATCGTTGTCTCTGATTGGGGATCATACTTAGGCAGCCCTTTTTCCCACCTTCAGTTGTGGGATCTTGACTTTGGTTGTTGCATGTGTTTGCACTCCTAGCTTTACGTTCATTGAGTTGTTTATTGTTTTTGGTGGAACGTTTAATATTAAAAGAAAATGTACGCCTACCACGCTGCACCTTGGTCTTTATGTAACGATGGACGTAACACCACCATGCTTGACCGTTGGTATAAGGTTCTCACTGTGGAATGCAGTGTTTGGTTTTCGCCAGGCATAATGGCACCGCTGCCGTCCAAAAAGTTATACCTTTAACCTGTCCATCCAGGTGCTTCCAGGTGCATTTGGCAAACAAGTCAACTTTTTGGACAAGATGGGTCTCATTATGTCTGGCGAAAACCAAACACTGCATTCCACAGTAAGAAGCTGGGTTTTGCGTAACTTTGTTAAGTAAATAGATAAAATAAGTAGATGTTTTTTTTGTTTTTTATTTGTTAACTCAGGTTCACTTGATCTAATATTAGGTTTTGGTTGAAGATCTGATAGCATTCAGTATCACAAATATGCAAAAATAGAGAAAATCAGAAAGGGGGCATAAACCATTTCATATCACTGTACATGATACAACAAAATATAAAATACAGTAACAGACGTTCATATTTATTTTCATTTAGGTCATTTAGCAGGCCCTCTTATCCAGAGAGACATGCAGTCAGTAAATTCATCTAAGGTAGGTAAGATATCAGTCACTGCAAGTAAAAATGTATAAAGCAGCTATCAGTGAAATCAGTGCTAGTAAGAAAAGACAACTGCAAGTGTTAGTGCCAGAAAAATAAAGTTGAAACATACAGCTATTTGTCACATTGTATAAATGATTGGAGACAGGCGCAAGAATTCGTAATAGGGGGTTTTAATACTCCACCCAAAATATACAACATGCCATGAAAAGGCACGGGGACGAAGCCCAAAACAAACACGTATACAAAAACACAAGGATGTAACCCAAACAAAAGAGCGAGGTAAAACCTCTAATAAATACACAGGACGAGACCCATAATAACAAGTACCTAACGGAATGAGCAGCAGTACCAGGGGAATCCGTGACACTATTTTGAGATTTGGATTAAGGCTCAAAAGATTATACAGTGTAAAGCAGGGTTCGCCAACTGAGGCCCGCGGGATGAATTTGGCTAATTTGGCCCGCCAATTTTTCTGAGCAAAAAACCCCCAACTGTTTTTATTCTATTTTAAATTCATTGGACACAAAAGACTGTAAAAACACCAGGAAATCAGCTCCATGTGATTTTAATTTAAGAAGTCTGTTCCCAAGTATTCCCATGCATAATAGAGAGAAACATGATCGTAAACAAATGTAAGCCAGGTTTGAAAGTACTATCTTTTAGTCAAACCTTATATCTGTTTGGGTTTCTTGCAGTCAATTTGCAGTCTACAAGTATTTGTGATTATGTTCCGGCCACACGCACCATCCACTCAACAAGAAAATTGTCTTGCTGCTGAATCTAGTTGATGATCCCTGGTGTAAAGAGTAAGATTAAAAAAGCAACATTGTCCACAATCTCCTTCCACCATAACACCAGGGGGTGTCAAGCTTCAACCACAAAGTTTTTCTGATCAGGTTATTTACCTACCCTGAGCTGATTGTGTTCAGTTAGTACACCTGTGTAGCAGAGATTGTTATACATAAGCTTTTCACAGTCAAGTCACCTTCCCTGAGACCTGGGGGCCTATCCAAGACAGTTAAACATTTACAATGCTGCAGACAGATCATGTACAGTAAAAGATAAGACATAATTAACTTGTCATGTTAAGTGAGGAATATTGTCCTTTCTGAAGAGTATATTTTGTCAAATGCTTCACCCCTCTGAATGCATGTCCGAAGTTTAACTGTCTCAAGTTAACCCCTCTTCTTAGAAATTGACAGGCTCTTTGTCCGGTAGACAGCACAGATAACTTATAACTGCAGCATTTCACTGGTGAGAGGGCATGATGTCCTGTCCTAGGTGATGTTGGAACACGTTATTACACACCAACCAGCTCTGGCTCTTCCAGATCTTTCCACAGTCTGTTTCTCTCAGGTAGAGCTAATAAATGCAGATACTAGCTAGGGTTGCACAGCTACCGGTCATTTCCTAAAGTAACCTGAATTTTCTTGATTTTTGGTAATTGACAATTAATCAATGGTAATCTAATGTAACTTCCGTAATTTATACTTGAATAAAAAAAAAAAATCATATATAGTTAACATTTTATATATGTGTCTATATTGTCCATGAGTTTCTAGTTGATAGATTATATGGTTCAAGATAAAATAGCAGGTTGACGTTTATTGACATGAATCTTGCCCTCGGGACATAATTTAGAGATTTGAAAGTTACCAACATTCTGGTAGTTTACTGGTAAACTTTGAAAGTTACCAGTAATATACCCTCCCTTTGCAACCTTAGTAATACCATACACATTAAGTCAACTGAAATTAATGAGAGAGCAAGATAAATGTGTGTCCGCATGTTGTGTTTAGACGTTGTTTGGTACACATTAGGCCTTACTCAGTCACGTCATCTTGCCTGAGACCTGGGGGCCTATTTACGACAATTGCACAGATCCTCCACCAACAAAAGGTCTGATTCTCTCAGGGCTTGGTAGAAGTACTCTTGGGCGACAGCTCCCTTCGGCACAACCATGTTGAGCAAGGCTAGATTCTGTTTGGACCTGGTGGGTTTACTTTCCACCTCCTCCATCTCCTCTTGACTCAGAACTCTTTGAACCTGGAGACGCATAAGTATGGGCGACAAGAGTCCCAGTCGGTTCACCAACTCCGTCTTGTGTTTAGTGATAAAGGCTTGACCAGTGGGAGTAGAAGGGTTGGCTGAAGAGGCTACAGGGGTGAAATCAAGAAGAGGGGCAACAACCTGAAATGTTTATTTTCTTCTATTTCTATTGTTGAATAAAAAATATGTGGAGGCTTGTTCTGCCTCTACCAGAACAACTGAGAATTTAAATAATGTTTGCATACTTACCAATAAAGGACCGTTGAGTCATTTCATATGGCCTATCTATCTTGATATTCTTCTTATGTTTCTTCCTTACAATAAGAGGTAGGAAACTTCCTGTTCAACTCTTTATATCGTTTTTTAAAAAGTTCAGTTGTTTTCTTTGACTCTTCAGCTTTCTTCGCTTTTTCCAACTCTTCTTTAGTTCTTCTCAACTCTTCTTCAGCTGTCCTCAGCTGTTCTTCCAACTCTGCATTAGTTCTCTTCAACTCTTCTTCAGTTCTCCTCCACTTTCCTTCAGTGCTCTTCAACTCTTCTTCAGCTGTCCTCAACTCTTTTTCCAACTGTGCTTTAATTCCACTCAACTCTTTGATCCGGTTGTCCTTATTTATTGCTTCGTATCGCAGGAGTTGTGGATCGTTGTCCTCTTCTGTCTGTGTCTGATTATCTGTTCTGACTTTGGGATGTAACTGTTTAATACAAGCCTTTACTTCTTGCAGTTCTTTATTCTTCTGCTTAATGGTCTTCTGCAGTTTTTCTATCTCCCTCTCACAGGATTCCAAGTCTCTCTTAATCTTACAACTACGCATCTTTTCCTCAAGTTTTGCAATCGTTTTTTCAAGGTTTGTTATTAGATTTGTCTTCTTCTCCACTATCTTCTCCAACGTGCCCATGAACCTCTCTTCCACCTGGAAATTCTCATGTCTGTTTTCAGATATCATTTCCTCTAATTGCTTGATCAGCTTTGAATTCTGAACCTTACGTGACTTTTTGTCAGAAAGAACACAATACCTTCCTTCACATTTCTCTATCAACCCTTCAAGGTTATAGTCAGTAATGTATCTCTCAATAGTTAGATGCAATTTGTCCAATTCTTCCTCATTTGTGAACAGCACCACTGTATTATTCAATGCTCTTTCGATAAATGTATCTTCATATGTGCTCCTCTCTCCTTCCTCATTCATGAAAATAGATAGAGTCGGTTTTAGAAAGTCTGTACAACCGATTCTAATAACCAAGAGGATAGCGTTAGGTCCATCTGTAAATGAGGACTGGACAGATTCTATAATCTGCTGTTTTGTCTCCTTACTTGAACGTCCAGACCAACCTGGAGTGCGGATCACAGTAATTTTACGACTGCCTAGCTTAGTCTCTTTCTTCACAGCTTGTTTTCTCCATGATGTCCAGTAATTGAATTCCTTTTTGTTCAGGATGATGTTTCCTGCTGTATTCTTTCCAGCCCCATGGCAACCAATAAGCACAAAATCGAGTTCTTCAAAAATGACAACTGTTGGTGACAGGGTAAAGGGTAAAAATTGTGTTAAATTTTATTTTAGATAGTGTTTTCTTAAGAAATGAAAGAATATTATGATTAAGTCAATAATAAGTCGGTAATAAGTCAGTAATAAGTCAGTAATACGTCAGTAATACGTCAGTAATAAGTCAATAATAAGTCAATAATAAGTCGATAATAAGTCCGTAATAAGTCAGTACTAAGTCAGTAATAAGTTAAAATAACAGACCGTCTTCTGACTCATCCTTTACAACCAATGGATTGTTTTCAGAGGCTATAGAGAGGACAGAGTATAATTACCTTTCATATATAAATTAACAAACAACTGAACATGTTGGTGGCAACTAGGTAAAGAAACCTACCACTTGATCCACATCCCATTTCAGCCACTGAAATGTAGGACTCCCAATGAATTCAAAACCACTGTGTTAATGTTTGGCTGCAGCTTCTACCGGTATTTGAATCGATGACAACGGTAACCTGGTTTTTCTCCATGTTATGTTAATCCTGGGAGAGAATAGAAATGATTATTGACAGTTAGTCAAGAAAGCTTTATTATAGTCATCTCCTCTGTGCCTTTATACATGATACAGCACCAAACCAACCTTATGCTGAGATATTCCCCACAGCAGTTAAATGTTGTTGCATAATCATTGACCACGTTTACATGCACACAGTATTCTGGATAGTAGCTCATATCCTGCTTAAGGTTTTATTTGGGATAAGCTGTTTATATGCACCTTTGATATCCCACTCATGTGTATCAACTGTGTCCATGAATAAACAGAATATTCCCCATTTAAGTTCATATGGGTTAAATGGAATAGTAACGTAAATCTGGACACTGACTGTCGGCCTATAACCTCTCACATGAAGCATAATATAATATTAACTCCTGCAGAATTATGCATTTCTTGCAGTGAAATTATACAACAAATGTTCATTTGGTCTTGGGAACAGGAGTGGAGAAATATGATTGATTTCTTTCAGCATCTCTTGACAAAATGCTAATGCTCATGTAACATGTTATCTTTGACTCTGTTAGGCCAGCAGACAGTACTGTGTTATCTTTGACTCTGTTAGGCCAGCAGACAGTATTGTGTTATCTTTGACTCTGTTAGGCCAGCAGACAGTACTGTGTTATCTTTGACTCTGTTAGGCCAGCAGACAGTATTGTGTTATCTTTGACTCTGTTAGGCCAGCAGACAGTATTGTGTTATCTTTGACTCTGTTAGACCAGCAGACAGTATTGTGTTATCTTTGACTCTGTTAGACCAGCAGACAGTATTGTGTTATCTTTGACTCTGTTAGACCAGCAGACAGTATTGTGTTATCTTTGACTCTGTTAGACCAGCAGACAGTATTGTGTTATCTTTGACTCTGTTAGACCAGCAGACAGTATTGTGTTATCTTTGACTCTGTTATGCCGCAGACAGTATTTCAACCACATAAATGATGTACCCAAGACGAACTGAAGTCTTATCATAAATGTGTTTTATTGTTTTCTCAGAATTTAATTTCCTTAAAACCAGTCAAACTGATGACATTTGGACATTTTGCACAGGACCGATCTTTCCACTGTTTTGGAGTTATTGCATTTTCTCCCTGGTCTTTAAACAAAACAGACAACTTTACTGGTGTTAACTGGATTACTAATGCATTCTTTCTATCAACGTAAGACATTATTCTGAGGAGCACTACTTCATTTAGTATTTTGGGGCAACAAGTTATGACATGTAGGCCTATCTAACTACACTTGACAAATGTCAGAAAATGTCAGAAATTATAAGCAGAAAGTTGTCTAAATTAGGGACGAATGTAGCCAGCATTCTATACTGTCAAGTACAGAGTATCAGCAAAATAAATTAATAAATTATGATGGATCGAACTGTGCAGGTAATCTTCATTTGTTTGTGATTTGTTTGACAATCAGATGAAAACAAGATTACACAACACCGATGATATGTGAAACTGAACCTGCGCAGACCACGAAAAAACAACAGTAAACGGGATAAGATGTTTACATGCAACAGTATCCCGTCTAAGATCAGCATATGCCAGGCATCTTATCCGGGTTTCTCATAACGGGGATACAATCTTTTTGGGGTTATTGTAAACGGGATACAATGTTTAAATGTGTCAACTCAAAAACAGAATTCTTGAGTATCCCGAATAATAACAGGATATTGGTTAGCATTTTTTATATTCCGATTCCATGGCACAAGGTTGTACAGTATGGGCTAATACTGTATAAAAACAATGCAAGATTCAACACTTTGTTCTTTTTGTCTTAAATTATTTTTCATTCTTGCCACAAACCATTTCTTTTTGTTGGTTGTTTGAGCTGAAGTGAGATCTTTAAGAAACTGGACACCTGCCTCCTGGGCTGCATCACTTCCTCTTCCCCTTTTTGTTTTCTTGGTTTGGTTTCTATGTTTCTCTGATGATTGTCTGATGACTACACTCTGCCTGTCCAACCCAGACCTAGAACCTGTCACTTTTCCGCCCTTTGACACTTAAATATTTGTAGTCCTTCCCAGACTTCTAAAACAACCTCAGGTAATAACCATCTGTAACTAGTTCCTCTAGTCAAGGACTCCATAGTCTAGAAGTTAATCATCTGAATAGTAGCAGAATTAGCCTAGTCCTGATTTAATTAAAGCTCTGCCCCATGATGTTATGTAAAATATGTTCTACTTAGTTATCTGGTCAACAAAATCAACAGGCACTCACCAGAAAATGAAGCCATCTTCTCATGAAGACAAGTATCCTCTGCTCAAATGACAGAACATGAACATAAGACTTCATGACGTTCCACAGTCATCTGTACAATCTGTTCGGCTGTGTCTAAAGGTTGTCAGATATGAGGACTGAAGGGCGTGGATAATGTGGTTTAGCCTGTTGTGCCAAAATCTCTGTGCGTTCGTGAGAAACAACCTTGCATATTCCTCTCTCTCTATCTAGCTATCCCCGTAAACGTCATACATCAATATGATCAAAGTCAACTTTGTTTAAAAGTAAACTCTTAGATGAAGAATGGTAGTGAACGAAAGCAGAGGGAATGGAATATCTTCCTGCAATAATGCACAGCCATCGGCCGTGTAACATCTTCGAGAGAATCAAAACGTCTGCAGCTAATTGACGGATCTACAAATCTCCTTGCGTCATAAAAAATGACTGATTATTTGTAGTCAGTCAAAATTTGATTCATTACGGTTTTGATTCTCTCGAACACGGCCGCTGTCTTTCTTGTTCTGCCTGTACACACTTCGAAAATAATGTTCTTCAATGTTTCTTTGGTAAGGGTGATGGTTTTATGTGGAACCCTAGAATTTACATAAACGATCTTATTATAGTCCCAAGGTCCGCCATGTGTGTCATCCATGGTTTGCCTGTACTATGATAAGAGTTTGTGTAAAACAATGAATGTGAAGAATTTATCTGCATTGTATGTGTGTTTGCTAACAAGGGCCGGTCCTGGCCAGACACAAATATTGCCTCCCCTACAAGAATAGTCAGAGTAATCAAAATTACGTTTATAATATGTTTTTTCCCAAATATTGGAGGTATTCAATGTAGGTTCAGAGTGAAAGGTGAAGAGATGTATTCTCTTGAAGTTGAAATCAGATTTATTTTCGGTTCTGAATGAAAGTTGAAAATATGTAATTTATAGACGTCTATGATTGGTTCAGATTTGGTCTGAACTGGACCGAAAAACAACATCTGTGGATGTGTAAATCAAGGCTGGTCGGGATTGCAACAAAAAAACAAGTCCGGACAGGGCAGAAAAAATATGTCCCCAAGTCGTCAGCTTCGGTCTTTGATTACCGAGGTATACAGCAAGGATGAGCAACTACAGTCCTTGGGGGCCCGAGTGGTGTCACAATTTTTCCCGTCCCTAATCAACATAGCTGATTAAATTAATTGCATTCTCAACTGAAGATCATGATTAGTTGATTATTGGTTTCAGATGTGTTAGTGTGACACCAATCAGCCCCCAGAGGACAGTGTCGCCTTGAAATGTAATTTTAGGAATGCCCATCTATGTGGTAGGCCTACCATTTGTAAAACACCCCAAAAAATATGGCCGGTCTGGACACAAACATAACTGACCGACGTCAGCGTGATTACTGGGGTCTAGCCTACCATGTCACCTGCAATGGAACTTTATGAATGCCCATCCATGTGGTAGGCCCACCGTTTGTAAAACAGGCCGTTGCGTTGGCTTTATTTGTCCTGATTCCTGTGACTAATCAATTTGGTTACTTAAGCTCTAAATATCAGCTACCCAACTTTATCAGGAGGAGCCTATTTGCAATGTGTTTACACAGCGGGAAATGCAGAAGTATTCAGCAGTTGTGAGTAGCCTGATTGTCCATTCATATTGTCCATTTTACTTTGACCTGTTCTGTTTTTAGGATATGTTGTTTGTCAACATGTCAGCACATTTTTTATTTGATTGGGCGCCATTTAGGTTAGCCTATTTAATCGGAAACCTGCATGATGTAAAACGTTTCTGTCTCATTATATTGTCATACATTTTTATCTCCAGCCTGCAGGATACAGAAAGGGCCACATACTCTTTCTACCATATCCTCTATCTGCTACATGATTTATGTTAGATCATGTTGTTCAATGAACGTTGGTGGAACGCTGCAGAGATGCATCTCTCCAACAGCACCCTGGAGAGGCGCTGGGAATGGACAAGCAAAATATTATTCACCCCTGCCTTTGACAAAGTGGGAACTAATTATCATAGGGCGGCATCAGTGCTCACCTAAAAAGCCTATTTTTCAGCTTTCTGAAAATGTAAATATTTGTAGTCCATCCCAGACTTCTAAAAAAAAAATGCAGGTGATAACCATCTTAACCTAGTTCCTCTAGTCAAGGACTCCATAGTCTAGAAGTCAGTATCCTCTCCTCAAATGACAGAACGTGAAGGTAAAACTGAATTAGATTTTTATGATGGATATTCCACAGTGAGCTACAATCTGGTCAGCTGTGTATCAAGGTTATCGGTTATGAGGTAGGATTGGCGTGGCTTTTGAAAATGTAATGTGTCTGCGTGTTGCAAAATTAAATCTCTCTCTCTCTCTCTACATATATAGTTTTGTTCAGTTTTCCCATTGGGATGGTCCTCGTAGACATCATACATTCTTTCCATTAGAGTTTGAACTCAACTAGTCCCGAAGTATGTAAACAAAGTATGTTTAGATTCTCAGTGTTCCATGCAGGTGTTGGCTGTGTTTCATTCCAGGAAAATCTTTACTTCACTATGCCCTCGTTCTTCACTCCACTTCACAGATCTGAGACAACTTGCCACATTGTTTTGGCATATCCAGTCTGTGAGGAGGTGATGAGAGCATAGGGGAGGGAACATCTTCCTGGAATGAAACACAGCCATTGTCTCTCTTGTTCTCTCTGTAGAACCCCGTAATTACATGACTTGTCATACAGTACCACTGACCTTGGTTACATGACAGCCATAAAACCAAACAGAATGGTTAGAGTTGTGTGATAAAATTTAGTTTATAGCTGTTGAGATGAAATACCCTTGAGATTAAACGCTGGAAGATGTTGTATGGAACATTTTCAAAGTATCTACAGTACATAAAAAATGTATTAACCTGTTGAGTTAAATGTTTATAAAGAGTAAACACTAGGAAAATCTATTTTCATCCATATCAAAGATTTTTAAATCTTTGTCTACATTCAACATCAGTCGAAGGACAGAGGGAATACACTAGAACTTTCTTGCAGATCTGGTTGGACAAAAAAAAACATGTTTCTCTGCCCAATTCATTCACACACAAAGACGTACTTGTTTTTGTTGACATTTTAGCCGACACCCTTATACAGAATGACTTACAGGAGCTAGTAGTGTTAAGTTACTTCCTCAAGGGAACATCTGTTTTTCACCTAGTCGGCTCAGGGATTCTAACCAGCGACCTTTCGGTTACTGGCCCAAAGCTCTTAAGCCACCTGCTGCCTCTACATTGTAATTATCACACACATTGCATCTTCTTACACACAATAATGCTTGACTGTATATAGTACCAAATAATGGTTCTTTGGCTTGTAGCCATAGTGGATCCCTTTAAAAAAAAGAAATAACTATACAGTGGTGATTTTACATGCAAAAGTGAAATTGGTGTATTTATGCTGTTTTTTCAAATGCACAGATCACTTTATACATCTTCCCAAACAAACAACCGGTAGTTTGAAAACTTGGCATAATAATTCTCTCATGACGCTTTGTTGACAATACGACAACAAAATAACACCCTCTGTCTGGGAAAACACCCCATATTGTTATATAAGATATGTTCTATTTAATTATCTGTTCAACACAATTAACAGGCACTCACCAGACAATGAAGCCATCTTCCCATGAAGACAAGTATTCTCTACTATAACAGAACATTAACTCAAAACTTCATGACGTTTTTTAAAGCAATGTTTTATGACGGATATTCAACACGCATCTGCACAATCTGTTCAGCTATGTCTGAAGGTGTTCTGCTATGACGAAGGAAGGGCGTGGTTTAACTTTTTCAAACTGTGTTGTCTGCTTGTGCCAACATATCTCTCTCCCTATATATCCCTAAAACTCTCACTGTTATATATACATTTCAACTCAGTTTTTCACAATTTCTGACATTTAATCCTAGTAAAAATTCCCTGTCTTAGTTCAGTTAGTATCACCACTTTATTTTAAGAATGTGAAATGTCAGAAAAATATTAAAGAGAATTATTTATTTCAGATTTTATTTCTTTCATCACATTCCCAGTGGTTCAGAAGTTTACATACACTCAATTAGTATTTGGTAGCATTGATTAACTTGGGTCAAACGTTTCAGGTAGCCTTCCACAAGCTTCCCACAATAAGTTGGGTGAATTCTGGCCCATTCCTCTTGACAGAGCTGGTGTAACTGAGTCATCTTCTCTGACATCTAGTGGTCTGTTTTGGTATTGAATTTACATGCATACTGAACTTACTACTGCTTATGGAGCCAAGAACCAGAGATAAGGGTATTCAGACAGAAGGAACACTTTGACAAACAGAACACACAGACAAAACACTTTGACAAACAGAACACAGAGCCAGAAAGAACACTGACAAACAACACAGATCCAGACAAAACACTTTGACAAAAAACAGAACACAGAGCCAGACAGAAAATGTTGACAAACAGAACACAGAGCCAGACAGAACACAGAGCCAGACAGAAAACAGAGCCAGACAGAACACTTTGACAAACAGAACACTGCGATGATCAAAGATCCAGATGGAACACTTAACCAAACAAATAGAACACAGAGAGACAGACAAAGGCTGAATTCAGCAGGGTTGGAGACAATTTGAATTGAAGGCAGTCAATTTTGAATTGAAGTCAGTTCAAATTCAGGAAGTTCACTGAAATTCCAATTCAATAACTGAAAAAGTTGCATCTATTTTCAATGACTTCAATGAATGAACAGAAAAGTAGAAGCTATTCATATCAAAAGTTGTTCCATTTTATTTTAAATTCAAATGACTTCCTGAATTGACTGCCTTCATACTCTAATGAGGAGATGGTGTTGTCTCTGCCCTAACAATGAGATTCGTTGTCGCAACAGTGGAATGGCAGGCAGGAAGAAGCGAGATCAGGTGGAAACATTCTAGCCAATGAGAGGGCAGATATGCACATGAACGGCAGACACAACTCTGACATAGAACCGTTTTTCTCAAAGTTGCCCAGATGCCACGTACATCCACTTATATGAATACATTCTAAAAACCTAACCATTATGAAACTTAAATTACATCAAATAAGCCCCACTTATCAAATTAGTAATCCCATTTTTTGTTGACCAAATCCAACACTCTCATAGACCTCTATACAAAAAAAATCCCCACTTGGTATGTTTATATGGTCTGGTTTACTTGGTCTGTATTCTTGCGGTAATAGATTTTGACGGTAGTGGAGCCTCTCGCTTCGCTTCTTCCTCTCTGCTTCAATTCAGAATGACCCCAACCCGTGCATTCAAACTGGGTTCATGACCCATAAACCCTGACCAAAGTTTACACCCCAAAAGTAATGATAGCAATTTTTGCATACCTGAATGGTTAATTAAGTAAATATATTATGCTTTCTTGGTCATTTTTGTAAAATTCAGTGTCAAACAGCAGAATAGGCTATGGAAGAAAATACATAATACAACAAAATATAAAAGTGACAAAATTGACCAACATTTACTGTAATTGATTAAATAAATTGCATACCTAAATATATACAGTATAATGCTTTATTGATCACAAATAAATAATTCAGTGCCATACAGCAGAATAGGCTATGGAAGGAAAATACATGATACAACAAAATACAAAATGAAGTGTCAACTATAAAATGCAGTCATTGTGACATTTAGATTGAGGCTCATAAGATTATACAGTGTAAAGCAGGAGGACCGAGCACGCCCCCATTCTCATCGACAGGGCTGTAGTGGAGCAGGTTGAGAGCTTCAAGTTCCTTGGTGTCCACATCAACAACAAACTAGAATGGTCCAAACACACCAAGACAGTCGTGAAGAGGGCACGACAAAACCTATTCCCCCTCAGGAAACAAAATGTTTTTGGCATGGGTACTGAGATCCTCAAAAGGTTCTACAGCTGCAACATCGAGAGCATCCTGACCGGTTGCATCACTGCCTGGTACGGCAATTGCTCGGCCTCTGACCACAAGGCGCTACAAAGGGTAGTGCGTACGGCCCAGTACATCACTGGGGCTAAGCTGCCTGCCACTTTAACTATACATTCATGTACATACTACCTCAATTGGGCCGACGAACCAGTGCTCCCGCACATTGGCTAACCAGGCTATCTGCATTGTGTCCCACCCACCACCCGCCAACCCCTCTTTTACGCTACTGCTGCTCTCTGTTCATCATATATGCAGTGTCACTTTAACCATATCTACATGTACACACTACCTCAATCAGCCTGACTAACCGATGTCTGTATGTAGCCTCGCTACTTTTATAGCCTCGCTACTGTTTTTCACTGTCTTTTTACTGTTGTTTTATTTCTTTACCTACCTATTGTTCACCTAATACCTTTTTTGCACTATTGGTTAGAGCCTGTAAGTAAGCATTTCACTGTAAGGTCTACACCTGTTGTATTCAGCGCACGTGACAAATAAACTTTGATTTGAAGTGTAATGTCAAAACCCAATATTGTCCACAATTTCCATCCTCCACTATGACACCAGGGGGTGTCAAGCTTCAACCACAGAGTTTTCCTGATCAGGTTATTTACTTTTACCTGAGCTTGTTGTGTGCAGTTAGTAAACCTGTGTAGTAGAGGTTGTTAAATGTTAGCCTCGCACGGTCATATCACCTTGCCTAAGACCATGGGGGCCTATTTAAGACAGTTAAAAGATAGCCTTCTCCACGTTAAAGATAAGACATAATTATCTTGTCATATGTGAGGAATATCGTCTTTTCTGAAAAGTATATTTTGAAAAACGCTTTACACCTCTGACTGCATGTCTGCAGACAAATGTCTCTGAAGTAAATCCTACTCATTAGACATCGACAGGTTCTTCATCCAGAAGGAAGTACAGATAATGTCAAACATAACTGGAGTACTGGCGAGAGTTGTCCTATTATGGTTCAGGTCGGAATCCTTCATTACACACCAGCCTGCTCTGGTCGGGATTTCTTCTCTTCCAGGTCCTTCACCAGGTAAGGGTCTTTTTCTTTCAGAACATGGTAGAAGTGTTCTTGAGCATGATCTCCCTTACGTACAACCATGTCCAGCAGGGTTTGGTTCTGTTTGGTCCTGCTCTTGGTGGGTTGGTTGACCACTTCCTCCCTCTCCTCATCATCCAGAACCTTTCGAGCGTGGAGATACGAGAGTATGCCATCCAAACGTCCCAGGCGGGTCTCCAAAGCCATTCTGTGTTTGGTGATGAAGCCTTGACCAGTGGGGATAAAGGTGTAGGCAGGAGGGGATACAGAGGAAGGGGGAAAAGTGTATTTTATCTCTTGCATTTAGAAGGAACCTACATGAATGGCTTAGTTATTAATTGAAAATCTAAATGTATTTTAAACTCATTCACTCATTCATATTCTATATTGTATTAGAAATGAAGCATTATGTACAGTAAATGTTTCTCTCTGTTACCATACTCACCACAAGAAGAAAGACAATTCATTCCAACGCAAGAAGGGGTCTCATTTTGATGATTCCTGCCCGCTTCTGCTCTTAAGAAGGGTTGTCGCCTATGGTCTTCCAATTCAGGTGTGTCTTCTTCACTGACATTATCAGTTGTGTTCTTTAGAGCACTCAGTTCTGCTCGGTATCTGTTATTTTCTTCCTCTAGATGTTGTATCTGTAGGTCCTTTAGTTGACATGCTGGACATTCAGTCTGACCTACACCTGCCACAAAACTCTCTAACAAGATGTCTTTCTTTCTGATGATCACTCGCAGTCTCTTTATTTCATCATTTTTCATTTTGATTGTATTCTCGTAAGACTTCAGCTTATGTTGACTTTTTGCTAGCTGCATTAGTCTTGACAATGCATTTGTGTACTCCTCCAGGTGATCAACTTTGTTTTTAAGGTTTTCTAGAATATTTTTCGCTTCTTGTGAACCTTGAGGAACCATGTTTTTGTCCTGCGTCATGAAATAGATGTGTTCGTTCTCAGCTACCATCTCCTCTACTGTCTTGATAAGCTCTATGCTTTGATTTTTAACCTTCTTTGTACCATAGAGAACGAAAGGCTCCTTTCCACATTGTTCTACTATTTCAGCGAGGCCGTGACCACTGATGTAATCCTGAATGGTGTGGCCAGGTTGCATCTTTTCCCCTCTAGTAAACAATACAAGGGTGTGTTTCCACACGTCCTGAGTAAAAAGTGTGTTCATTTCATTTCCTGTTGTTCTAATGAATTTAGAATCCTCAGAACTTACAGGTAGTTGAATAACTAGAAGGATAGCATGAGGTCCAGGGCAAAACAAGGACTGCACACAATGTATAGTATCTGTTTTAATTTGGTTGCTACTACTATCCAAATGACTAAATGAGCCTGGCGTTCGAACCAAGGTGATGTGTCGGTTTTGTATTTGATTCTCCTTTTTTATATGTGTTTTCTTAAAGAATGTGTTAAACCATGAGAAATGATTTTGTCCCATGATGGTATTTCCAGCGTCATTCTTCCCCATATCTCCAATCAGAACAAGTCGTAAATTGTCTAAAATGACACCTGACAGAGGAAGAACATTTATATAGACAAAAATATAAAAAAGATTACTTTTAAATTCTGCTGACATCATTTAGAGAAGCCGACACCTCTGGTAAAAAGTGTGTTTAAACTCTCCACTAATGCCAATAAGAGTAGCCTACAATTGAAAAATCTGTCCAAAGAAACTTACCCTCATCTGTGTCATCTAGCAATGGGGCTCTCTCACTGTCTGTTCAAAAGGTAACAAAGCAATTAATCATTAAATGTATTAACTCATAACTAAGTATTTTATCTGATTACATTAAATATCAAAATAGGGATTTGTTCAGCAACTAATTATTTTTCAGCATTATTTAAATTAACGAGAGGTTATGAGTTTTAGAGTCCATTCTCTTCATTGTCAATACTATTACGCTTAAGTGAAGCTGTATGAGAAATGCTTTGACTCACCATTTTGAGTACTGTTTATATTTCCCATTTGTGACTACTGTAATAACGTGGAATATTCCAGTTCCAACTTCGGTTAGCAGATCCTCTTTACTATCTTCATTTGAACAGATTACAGAAGCAACCAGTCTGTTTCATATGGGGCATCTAAATGGAAAGGAAATAGTTGTTCGTTTTAGAATCTGAGAAGCTGCTAAAACAAACATTTGAAATATACCAGTCAAAAGTTTGGACACACCTACTAATTCAAGGGTTTTTCTTTAGTTTTACTATTTTCTACATTGTAGAAAAATAGTGAAGACATCAAATTATGAAATAATCATGTAATAACCCCAAAAGTGTTAAACAAATCAAAATATATTTTAGATTTCAAAGTATCCACCCTTTGCCTTTATGTCAGCTTTGCAGAAAGAACACTTTTCCAACAGTCTTGAAGGAGTTCCCACACATGCTGAGCACTTGTTGGCTGCTTTTCCTTCACTCTGCGGTCCAACTCATCCCAAACCATCTAATGTGGGTTGAGGTCAGGTGATTGCGGATACCAGGTCATCCGATAGAGCACACCATCACTCTCTCTCTTGATCAAATGGCACTTACATAGCCTGGAGGTGTGTTGGGTCATTATCTTGTTGAAAAAGTAATGATAGTCCCACTAAGCGCAAACCAGATGGGATGGCGCATCACTGCAGAATGCTGAGGTAGCCATGCTGATTAAGTGTGCCTTGAATTCTAAATAGCTCACAGACAGTGTCACCAGCAAAGTACCCTCACACCATCACACCTCCTCCTCCATGCTTCACGGTGGGAACCACACATGCAGAGATCATCCGTTCACCTACTCAGCATCTCACAAAGACACGGCGATTGGAACCAAAAATCTTACATTTGGACTCATCACACCAAGGGACTGATTTCAAACACTCGAATGTCCATTGCTCATGTTCTTCTTATTGGTGTCGTTTAGTAGTGGTTTCTTTGCAGCAATTCAACCATGAAGGCCTGATTCACACAGTCTCCTCTGAACAGTTGATGTTGAGATGTGTCTGTTACTTGAACTCTGTGAAGCATTTATTTGGGCTGCAATTTCTGAGGCTGGTAACTCTAATGAACTTATCCCCCGCAGCAGAGGTAACTCTGGGTCTTCCTTTCCTGTGAAGGTCCTCATGAGAGCCAGTTTCATCATAGCGCTTGATGGTTTTTGCGACTGCACTTGAATAAACTTTCAAAGTTCCAGATTGAATGACCTTCACGTCATAAAGTAATGATGGACTGTCATTTCTCTTTGCTTATTTGAGCTGTTCTTGCCATAATATGGACTTGGTCTTTTATTAAATAGGACTATACTCTGTATACCACCCTACCTTGTCACAACACCACTGATTGGCTCAAATGCATTAAGAAGGAAAGAAATTCCACAAATTAACTTCTCTAGGATAGGTGGGACGGTAGCGCGAAAAAATGTAGCGCGCCAAATTCAAATATATTACTATAAAAATCAATCTTTCATGAAATCACACATGAAAGACACCAAATTAAAGCTACACATGTTGTGAATCCAGCTAACATGTCTGATTTCAAAAAGGATTTACGGGGAAAGTACACCAAACAATTATGTTAGCTCAGTACATAGCCACAGAAAAACACAGCCATTTTCCCAGCAAAAGATAGTAGTAACAAAAACCAGAAATAGAGATAAAATTAATCACTAACATTTGAACATCTTCATCAGATGACACTCATATGACATCATGTTACACAATACATTTATGTTTTGTTCGATAATGTGCATATTTATATCCACAAATCTCGGTTTACATTGGCGCCATGTTTAGAAATGCCTCCAAAATATCCGGAGTAATTACAGAGAGCCACGTCAAATAACAGAAATACTCATCATAAACTTTGATGAAAGATACATGTTTTACATATAATTAAAAAGATACACTTGTTCCTAATGCAACCGCTGTGTCAGATTTAAAGAAAACTTTACGTAAAAAGCACACCATGCAAAAATCTGAGACGGCGCTCAGATGTAACAACATTTCTCCTCCATGTTGGAATCAACAGAAATACGAAATTACATCATAAATATTCCCTTACCTTTGATTATCTTCATCAGAATGCAGTGCCAGGAATCCTAGTTCCACAATAAATCGTTGTTTTGTTCGATAATGTCCATTACTTATGTCCAATTAGCTAATTTTGCTAGCATGTGTAGTACACGTGTCCAAACACTCGCGCAGATGCAGGCAAACGTCGGACGAAAACTTCAAAAAGTTATATTCCAGGTCGAATAAACTGGTCAAACTTAGTAGAGAATCAATCTTCAGGATGTTGTTATCATTTATATCCAATAAGGTTCCAACCGGAGAATTCTTTTCAGTCTCTATAAGTAATGGAACGCAAGACGATATAATGAGGAAAGCGCGTGACCAAGAACTGGCAATCTGCCAGACCACTGACTCATTCCCCTCCCATCCGGTCCCACAACACAGCATAAGCTTCATTCCACGTCCTACTGACTGTTGACATCTAGTGGAAGGCGTGTAAAATTGAATAGGCGATGACTTTAACAACGACCACTCTCAGAATTTTCACTTCCTGTTTGGATTTTTTCTCAGGTTTTTGCCTGCCATATGAGTTCTGTTATAATCACAGACAACATTCAAACAGTTTGATAAACTTCAGAGTGTTTTCTATCCAACAGTAATAATAATATGCATATATTAGCATGTGGGACAGAGTAGGAGGCAGTTCACTATGGGCACGAAATTCATCCAAAAGTGAAAATGCTGCCCCCTATACCAAAGAAGTTAACTTTTAACAAGGCACCCCTGTTAATTGAAATACATTCCAAGTGACTGCCTCATGAAGCTGGTTGAGAGAATGCCAAGAGTGTGCAAAGCTGTCATCAAGGCAAAGGGTGGCTACTTTGAAGAATCTCAAATATAAAATATATTTAGATTTGTTTAAAACTTTTTTTGTAAGTAATTGATTCCATTTGTGTTATTTCATAGTTTTGATGTCTTAACTATTATTCTACACTGTAGAAAATAGTAAAAATAAAGAAAAACTTGAGTTTTTGAAATGAGTAGGTGTGTCCAAACTTTTCACTAGTACTGTGTGTGTGTATGTATGTATAGATAAATATGTCTGCATAGATACCGAGCATTCAGAAAGTATTCAGACCCTTTCCTTTTTTCCACATTTTGTTACGTTAGAGCCTTATTCAGGTTTTTAAAAATGTTTACAAATGTATTAAAAATAAAAAACTGAAATAACGTATTTACATATTTATTCAGACAATTTGCTATGAGACTCGAAATTTAGCTCAAGTGCATCCTATTTCCATTAATCATCCTTGAGATGTTTCTACAACTTGATTGGAGTCCACCTGTGGTAAATTCAATTGATTGGCCATGATTTGGAAAAGCACACACACCTGTCTATATAAGGTCCCACATTTGACAGTGCATGTCAGAGCAAAAACCAAGCCATGAGGTCGAAGGAATTGTCCATAGAGCTCTGAGACAGGATTGTATCGAGGCGCAGATCTGGGGAAGGGTACCAAAACATTTTTTGCAGCGTTGAAGGTCCCAAAGAACACTGTGGCCTCTATCATTCTTAAATGGAAGAAGTTTGGAACCACCAAAACACTTCCTAGAGCTGGCCACCGGGCCAAACTAAGCAATCGGGGAGAAGGGCCTTGTTGGTGACCAAGAACCCAATGGTCACTCTGACAGAGTTCCAGAGTTCCTCTGGAAGAGAGAACCTTCCAGAAGGACAACCATCTCTGCAGCACTCCACAAATCAAGCCTTTATGGTAGAGTGGCCAGACGGAACCCACTCCTTAGTAAAAGGCACATGACAGCCCGCTTTGAGTTTGTCAAAAGGCACTTAAATGACTCTCAGACCATGAGAAACAAGATTTCCTGGTCTGATGAAACCAAGATTGAACTCCTTGGCCTGAATGCCAAGCGTCACGTCGGGAGGAAACCTGGCACCAACCCTACAGTAAAGCATAGTGGTGGCAGCATCATGCTGTGGGGATGTTTTTCATCGGCAGGGACTGGGAGACTAGTCAGGTTTGAGGGAAAGATGAACGGAGCAAAAGTACAGAGAGATCCTTGATGAAAACCTGCTCCAGAGCCCACAGAACCTCAGGCTGGGGCAAAGGTTCATCTTCCAAAAGGACAATGACCCTAAGCACACAGCCAAGAAAGTGCAGGAGGGGCTTCGGGACAAATCTCTGAATGTCCTCGAGTTGCCCAGCCAGAGCCCAGACTTGAACCAGATTGAACATCTCTGGAGAGACCTGAAAATAGCTGTGCAGCGAAGCTCCACAACCAACCTGACAGAGCTTGAGAGGATCTGCAGAGAAGAATGGGGGAAACTCCCTAAATACAGGTGTGCCAAGCTTGTAGTGTCATACCCAAGACGGCTCGAGGCTGTAATCGCTGCCAAAGGTGCTTCAACAAAGTACTGAGTAAAGGGTCTGAATACTTATGTAATTTTTTAAAACATTTTTATATTCTTTTATAAATTTGCTATAAAAAAAATAAAAACTTGTTTTTGTTTTGTCATTATGGGGTATTGTGTGTAGATTGATGAGGGGGGGAAACGATTTAATCCATTTTAGAATAAGGCTGTAACGTAAAAATATGTGGGAAAAGTCAGAAAAGGGTCTGAATACTTTCTGAATGCAATGAGGCAGTCACCTGGAATGTATTTCAATGAACAGGTGTGCCTTGTTAAAAGTTAATTTATGGAACTTATTTCCTTCTGAATGTGCTTGAGCCAATCAGTTGTTTTGCGACAAGGTAGGGGTGGTATACAGAAGATAGCCCTATTTGGTAAAAGAGTACTCCAAGTATACTGTATGTATACTTGGTATATATATACACTGCTCAAAAAAATAAAGGGAACACTTAAACAACACAATGTAACTCCAAGTCAATCACACTTCTGTGAAATCAAATTGTCCACTTAGGAAGCAACACTGATTGACAATAAATTTCACATGCTGTTGTGCAAATGGAATAGACAAAAGGTGGAAATTATAGGCAATTAGCAAGACACCCCCAAAAAAGGAGTGATTCTGCAGGTGGTGACCACAGACCACTTCTCAGTTCCTATGCTTCCTGGCTGATGTTTTGGTCACTTTTGAATGCTGGCGGTGCTCTCACTCTAGTGGTAGCATGAGACGGAGTCTACAACCCACACAAGTGGCTCAGGTAGTGCAGTTCATCCAGGATGGCACATCAATGCGAGCTGTGGCAAAAAGGGTTGCTGTGTCTGTCAGCGTAGTGTCCAGAGCATGTAGGCGCTACCAGGAGACAGGCCAGTACATCAGGAGACGTGGAGGAGGCCGTAGGAAGGCAACAACCCAGCAGCAGGACCGCTACCTCCGCCTTTGTGCAAGGAGGTGCACTGCCAGAGCCCTGCAAAATGACCTCCAGCAGGCCACAAATGTGCATGTGTCAGCATATGGTCTCACAGGGGGTCTGAGGATGTGGTCACCACCTGCAGAATCACTCCTTTTTTGGGGGTGTCTTGCTAATTGCCTATAATTTCCACCTTTTGTCTATTCCATTTGCACAACAGCATGTGAAATTTATTGTCAATCAGTGTTGCTTCCTAAGTGGACAGTTTGATTTCACAGAAGTGTGATTGAC
This sequence comes from Salvelinus namaycush, assembly GCF_016432855.1. Taxonomy (NCBI): domain Eukaryota; kingdom Metazoa; phylum Chordata; class Actinopteri; order Salmoniformes; family Salmonidae; genus Salvelinus; species Salvelinus namaycush. The sequence goes on along the minus strand of NC_052342.1, from coordinate 20,701,612 downwards.
TTGGAGTTACATTGTGTTGTTTAAGTGTTCCCTTTATTTTTTTGAGCAGTGTATATATATATATATACAGTGGGGAGAAGAAGTATTTGATACACTGCAGATTTTGCAGGTTTTCCTACTTACAAAGCATGTAGATGTCTGTCATATTTATCATAGATACACTTCAACTGTGAGAGACGGAATCTAAAACAAAAATCCAGAAAATCACATTGTATGATTTTTAAGTAATTAATTTGCATTTTATTGCATGACGTAAGTATTCGATACATCATAAAAGCAGAACTTAATATTTGGTACAGAAACCTTTGTTTGCAATTACAGAGATCATACGTTTCCTATAGTTCTTGACCAGGTTTGCACACACTGCAGCAGGGATTTTGGCCCACTCCTCCATACAGACCTTCTCCAGATCCTTCAGGTTTCGCGGCTGTCGCAGGGCAATACGGACTTTCAGCTCCCTCCAAAGATTTTCTATTGGGTTCAGGTCTGGAGACTGGCTAGGCCACTCCAGGACCTTGAGATGCTTCTTACGGAGCCACTCCTTAGTTGCCCTGGCTGTGTGTTTCGGGTCGTTGTCATGCTGGAAGACCCAGCCACAACCCATCTTCAATGCTCTTACTGAGGGAAGGAGGTTGTTGGCCAAGATCTCGCGATACATGGCCCCATCCATCCTCCCCTCAATACGGTGCAGTCGTCCTGTCCCCTTTGCAGAAAAGCATCACCAAAGAATGATGTTTCCACCTCCATGCTTCACGGTTGGGATGGTGTTCTTGGGGTTGTACTCATCCTTCTTCTTCCTCCAAACACGGCGAGTGGAGTTTAGACCAAAAAGCTCTATTTTTGTCTCATCAGACCACATGACCTTCTCCCATTCCTCCTCTGGATCATGCAGATGGTCAATGGCAAACTTCAGACGGGCCTGGACATGCGCTGGCTTGAGCAGGGGGACCTTGCGTGCGCTGCAGGATTTTAATCCATGACGGCGTAGTGTGTTACTAATGGTTTTCTTTGAGACTGTGGTCCCAGCTCTCTTCTGGTCATTGACCAGGTCCTTCCGTGTAGTTCTGGGCTGATCCCTCACCTTCCTCATGATCATTGATGCCCCACGAGGTGAGATCTTGCATGGAGCCCCAGACCGAGGGTGATTGACCGTCATCTTGAACTTCTTCCATTTTCCAATAATTGCGCCAACAGTTGTTGCCTTCTCACCAAGCTGCTTGCCTATTTTCCTGTAGCCCATCCCAGCCTTGTGCAGATCTACAATTTTATCCCTGATGTCCTTACACAGCTCTCTAGTCTTGGCCATTGTGGAGAGGTTGGAGTCTGTTTGATTGAGTGTGTGGACAGGTGTCTTTTATACAGGTAACGAGTTCAAACAGGTGCAGTTAATACAGGTAATGAGTGGAGAACAGGAGGGCTTCTTAAAGAAAAACTAACAGGTCTGTGAGAGCCGGAATTCTTACTGGTTGGTAGGTGATCAAATACTTATTGTCAGGACCCGGTGTGAGAACAGTCACTTAGTAAACTGAGCCACTAATAGTCGGCAGAACCCAGAAGATGAGGCAGACACAGCAGTACTAGAGACGGTGGTTTAATAAAGTAAAAAGGAAAAGATCTTCTGGCAAAAAATATAAATCCACAACGTCAAAAGTAATTCCAAGAGAAAAAATGTATATCCTCCAAGACACAAGGAAAATCCACAAAGTGGTAAGAACAGCAGGGAAAAAACAAACCTCAAAAGAATAATCAAAAATAAACAAGAACAAAACCAGAGTACCTCAAGAAAATCCAACTAGAGAAACAAATGTTCACAGCATGGCTGGGGCTGGGTGCTAACATACAAACACAGAGCAAAGAACTGAGGAACACTAAGGGTTTAAATACTTTCAAGGGAAGTGAGGCACGGGTGCAAATAATAACTGGAACAAGGGAAAAAACTAAAGGGTCAAAAAAGCACAATGGGGGCATCTAGTGACCAAAACCTGAACAATCCTGGCCAAATCCGGACACTTATGTCATGCAATAAAATGCAAATGCATTACTTAAAAATCATACAATGTGATTTTCTGGATTTTTGTTTTAGATTCCGTCTTTCACAGTTGAAGTGTACCTATGATAAAAATTACAGACCTCTACATGCTTTGTAAGTAGGAAAACCTGCAAAATTGGCAGTGTATCAAATACTTGTTCTCCCCACTGTATATCGACAGAATTAATCGAACAAAAGGACCATTTGTGATGTTTATTTGTAAGTCGCTCTGGATAAGAGCGTCTGCTAAATGACTTAAATGTAAATGTAAATGATATTGGAGTGCCAACAGAAGAAGCTCGACAAAGGTAAGGCATTAATTAAATCTTTATTTCAATGTTTTGTGTCGCGCCTGGAGGGTTGAAATATGATTGTCTGTGTATGTTTGCTGGGGTGCTGTCCTCAGATAATAGCATCGTTTGCTTTCGCCGTAAAGCCTTTTTGAAATCTGACACATTGGCTGGATTCACAACAAGTGTAGCTTTAATTTGTGTATTGCATGTGTGATTTCATGAAAGCTTAATTTGTATAGTAATTTATTTGAATTTGGCGCTCTGCATTGCCACTGGATGTTGGCTAGGTGGGACGCTAGCGTCCCACATATCCCAGAGAGGTTAAAAATAAACTTCTTGTTAATCCAGCCGTTTTCAAAAAGGCTTTACGGCGAAAGCACACCATGCGATTATGTTAGGACAGCGCCTAGCCACAAAAACCATACAGACATTTTCCAGCCAAGGAGAGGTGTCACAAAAGTCAGAAATAGCGTTAAAATGAATCACTTACCTTTGATGATCTTCATCTGGTGGCACTCCCAGGACTCCATGTTACAAAATAAATGTTTGTTTTGTTAGTTCAGTAATCCATATGAACAAAGCGCGGGCACAACATCCAGATGAAAAGTCAAAAAAGTTCCATTAAAGTTCGTAGAAACATGTCAAACGATGTTTCTAATCAATCCTTAGGGTGTTTTTATCATAACTATTCAATAATGTTTCAACCGAACAATACCGTTTTCATTAGAAAGGAAAGGGAATGACCGTCGCTATCACGGCCACGCGCGATAAACAACTCATGGCTTTCAGCTGAGCCACTTACTCTGAGTGCTCTTATTCTCTCCGCTTTCACAATAGAAGCCTGAAACAACTTCTAAAGACTGTTGAAGCCTTAGGAAGTGCAATCTTACCCCACAGACACTGGATATTTGATAGGCAATCACTTGAAAACCACAAACCTCAGAATTCCCAGTTCCTGGTTGGATTTGTCTCAGGTTTTTGCCTGCCATATGAGTTCTGTTATACTCACAGACATTATTGTAACCGTTTTGGAAGCTTTAGAGTGTTTTCTATCCAAATCTACTAATTGTATGCATATTCTAGCTTCTGGGCCTGAGTAACAGGCAGTGTACTCTGGGCACGCTTTTCTTCCAAACATCCCAATGCTGCCCCCTATCCCAATTAAAGATTCTAGGTAGAACCCTTTGAATGACAAAGAACCCTTGTTTTTCAAAAAGGGTTATTCTGATCAAAACAGTTCTTGGTAGAACCATATCCCTCTGCAAATAACCCTTTTGGAATATTGTGTAGACCTCAACTAACAGCCTCACCACATTGTACGGTATGTGTTACAAACTGCACTTTCAGCACCTTTTAGTTTAATCAGGCTTCATTTTCTAGACATAAAATAAATATTTCTGGCAAATGTTTTAATTGTGGTTTGATATATATATATATATATATAAACTGAGTGTACAACACATTATGAACAGCTGCTCTTTCCATGACATAGACTGACCAGCTGAACGTTATGATCCTTTTTGATGTCACCTGTTAAACCCACTTCAATCAGTGTAGATGAAGGGGATGAAACAGGTTAAAGGATGTTTTATCCTTGAGACGTTTGAGACATGGTGCTCTATTTTAACAAACCTAACGCAATGGCTAATCTAAGCACTGGGCAGTAGCACTATAGATTCAAGTGTGTGTCAGAAATCTTTTTGCTGTTTTCAGTTGTACCATTATGGGCGCACTTGATGGGTTTAGCGCGAAAGGACTGGGCTTTGATGAATAAGCAAGTTGTGGGTGTTGAGGCTTGGCCCCTCACTGGCCAATTAGAAATGTACTCCATGGAGAAATATGTGGTTGCTTCATGTTGTGTATTTACTGTATTTTATTTATTGCCTTGGAATCAACTCAAATTCCAATTTTAGTCCGTTATAGTTTGTTAAATGGCTTACAGAAAACGAAATAACAAAATGTAGACCTATCTTTGCTAAATAGTGGACTTGAATCCATTTGCAGTACACATTGTTCTAAGTAATTGCATACATTCAATAGCGTTCACACTGATATATGGGCTAGGCCTAGTACTGTAAAGTGTATTGGACATGGACATGTACAATGCCAAACGTTGTCAATAAGCAAGATTAAATTCATTATTGATAAGGTCTAAAAATATAAAGAATTATTCTAATCAAATTCTGAACAAAACGAAACAACTAATTTTAAATAGGCTGTGTCACACTTACAGGTACCATCATTTCTCCCAGTGGGCACATAATATTAAAACAACGCAGACTATGGAGAGTTTTACGCACATCCAAACTTTTCACAGTAGCAGGACAAATATCCAACATAAAGGGAGAATGTCCACTCACCATTATACTGCTCCCAAATAGGCCTATGTTTTATGAACATAATCGGAACCATTTTACAGATCAGATCGCATTCACACATCTCCATAAATTGCATTGCAAGCGCGCCACGGACGTTGTCACCATAATACCAAGACCGTGAATCATTCCAAGTATTGGTTGAAATAAAATGTAAACGAAAAACAAACAATCACTTAAAAAATAAATAACCTAACAACAATAGATACATGTAAAATGTAATGAAATCGTAAAATCGCCAGGATACAAAAATACACGCATTGCTGTTGAACCTGCCTTATGTATAGTAGACCTAAAGGAAGGCTTGGGTTTTGAACATATACAACGGAAAACAAGCCATTTTTGAGATTCAAGTTTACAGATTCACGGAGGTTCTCATCTCTCGTTCCATAATGGGCATATAGAATTTTACGCACGTCCAAAACGGGACCTGCATGGCTAAAATAATGTGTGGCTGCCTATAATGCATAGATTAAAAGTGAATGTCAGCTCACTGTTTTATTCCTCTCAAACTTTTAATAATTCCTCTCAAATATTATTAATAAAGCTTTGGTGATTTCCAAGCGGTCTCAGGAGCCAAACCCTTTATCAACAGTCTTGACTACTTCACGATTGCATTTGGCAGACAAAAACAATACTTAATTGAGAGGAAGGGAGGCTATGTTTGGTTTTTAATTTAAAAAAACATTAGTATTTATGTTTCTAAATACGAAGTATACAGGCACCAAAAGCACGGTAGGCTACGCTTGTTCCATGTACATATGGGCAGTGGATAAGCAGCGTTTCCGCTGTCAAAACTCATTCCATAACCAACAGCGTTACCGCTAAAACCAGCTTTTTGTTGGTCGTATATCAGCCCAGCCTCACATTCAATTCGCGCATATATGTACAAAATGTATTTCAGCAGATTTCGTGCGTTTTTGTGCATTTTTGGGGTGGTTCAATTCGTTTGAAAATACACGAATTTCTGTGCTACTTAATTCGTGCGAAAAGACACGAATTTAACCAGTAGGCGACACACAAGCCGTTGCAACAACCATAGACGCGATCGCCTGTATTTATTTATTTTACGTTATGAATATATAGATATTTTGTCTTTTTTTAACCATATAACCATAAGAGGTTATATATATATATAGTCTTTTTTTAATCCCTATTAAAACATTGTGGTTTTATGCCTATATGTACTGTTTTCGATTTTTCTGAACAGACTTTTCAGTATAGAATGAATGTAAGCAATGCATGATGGTTAATGGTGTTTTATTCGGTTGTAGTTCCATGTATTTCTTAAAAAATAAACGTGTAAACCATTTTTATTGAACAGAATGTAACTGAAAATACAATGGCAGCCTTGCCATTGTCCATCAATAACAAAAAAAAAAAAATTGTATAACATTTGGGGAAACGTATGCAGTCATTGTAGTCTTACATTTTTTTGGCCAACCAAAATTACCAAAACGTTAACCCGTAATAAGGCTAGGGTGGCTGAGTGTAAATAAATGGCTCTGAGTGTAAGCACCTTTTCACTAGAAACGTTCTTGTGTTCAAATTACCGTCAGTGCGAAATAGCTAGAAAGCTTTCGTAGTTCCACTTGGCTGCACCTACGATTACGATAACGATAAATCAAGTGCAATACCTGCGTCGACCTGTTTTGAGCAGCAAAACACCGGAAAGCTTCTAGCCTACCGGAAAGTTACAAGAAGAACAAGAATAGTTACCTCATCCGGTCATGTGACACTCTGGATGCCCCCTAAAAGCAATTTCAACTGTTTTGAAAAATGACGCCTGGTAACCCCAAAAAAATACCAGGTGCATGAAAAGTTTGGACTTAGAATATTTTTTGAAAACCTCCATAAATCACTCAGGCCATTGACTCGAGAAGAAAAAACATAAAATATTTTCCAGAAGAAAAAACATAGAATATTTTTTGAAAACCTCCATAAATCACTCAGGCCAGCACCCATTGATTTGGGGCGGTAGTATAGCGCTCCCAGAGCGGGTATGGAAGTCTGGATCCCCCCTAAAAGCATTTAAGGCTCTGTGTGTCTTTAAGCACCATACTTTTTCACTCCATCCTTGCTGTGTGTGTGTGTGTGTGTGTGTGTGTGTGTGTGTGTGTGTGTGTGTGTGTGTGTGTGTGTGTGTGTGTGTGTGTGTGTGTGTGTGTGTGTGTGTGAGCTTTTCTTTGACATCTGTTTAGAGAAATTACTGATTTACAGTTCATGAGGGTTGACCGATTCACACATTTAAAGTTTTGGAAAGATCTGACTTTTTTAAACCTTCGAAACAGCACCTATGACCCCATTTTAAGGCACGTCCGGTTGGCACAGGAAGCTATAAGTAAATACATATCCTGATTGGGGTATGTTTTTACAGAATCCTGAGTTTTAAGTCTATACGTTAAGAACTGACTGATTTACACAGGGTTGAATGCACTATATATCACAAACTGCTGGTTGGGTATGGCAAAACACTTTTAGGGTGATTTTATCACTTCCGGTTGCTCCAGGAAGCTTAGAATCAACACAGGTAGACCTCATAGTGGCTTGATGGATTGTCATTGAAGACAGGTTCATAAGACATTCATAACCCACATAGGCTTCAGGTTGAATTTAGGGGTGCAGGCAATGTGTTCCTATGGGGTGAGATGTCATTGTAAACTGTTTGATGTAAACACCTTCTTTTAACTGTTAAGGGTTAATGTCACACGGTCAAGGTTAGGCTTGCACAGAGACCTTAGGAACGTTCCTGAGGTCAAATTGTGCTTCTAAACCTTAACAGTTCTCTCTCTGTCTCCCAAAAGCAAAAGACTTGAAATGTAGGTCAAGGGTCATCTTCTTGTCACTGTCGCTGCGCTCAGACCGAGCAAGCTACGGTCAAGCGGGGCATCTCGTTGAACTCGGCACGGCCTGGAGACTATGGTGATGTCATTTTTAGTGGTGATTTCAGAATGCTATTTTGGTGGTTTTTCACTGTTGAAACATATTGCAAATGCACAAAAGTCAACTAGCAAGTCAGTGTCCATCAGCCAATTAGATATTTTCAGACACCAAACTGATACCATCTGACTCCAAACTCACTTTTTCCAACTCGTTTAGAAGCCAACTATCACATATTTCAGAGCAGGCCCAAAATTCACAGCGCCTTCCATTTAAACCATAATAAAACAAATAATACGTAGTTATGTTCTAGCTGCGGGTCCAGTTCTCACATTGTGTTTAGCCCTATGTGAGGCGACCTCGAATCCCAAGTTTCGGCTCGATAGGTCATTCGGTGCCCGAGCAAAACCTTAATTAGTGCTGAAATTCCACTTTTTTCCATGCCTTGCTACGGGGTCCTTGAATGAGCTATCGGACAGAAATGTCGGGGTCCGTCTCTATGGACCGAGCCGGTTTCAATGCACCTAGTCTTGCAACTCTGGGACTTTTCTAAATGTCACCATTTTCATAATGCTCAAAATGAATTGAAGTCAATGCAAATGCACGAGGCTTTTTATCGGTCCGAGAACCTTCTAGAGCCACATAACTCACCGTGCTTAATCGACCTGAGCTCTAGAACAGGTTTGTAAAGTTTCAGAACTCTAGGTCTGACGGTTCTTTAAAAGTTCGAACAAAAGTAACTATTGCAGGCACTGTCTGCCTCTAAGCCCCTCAGTGTGTCACTCCATCCTTTCTGTGTGGATGTGTAAATTTTTCCTTGAAATCTGATGGGATGAATGACTGATTTACAGTTCATGAGGGTTGCCTATTCACATATATTAAGTTTTGGAAAGATTTGACTTTTTTAACCCTTCGAAACAGCCCTTTTGACACCAATTATGGCACTTCCGGTTGGCACAGGAAGCTGAAAGTAAACACATATCCTCATTGGAGTGGGCTTTTACAGAATCCTGAGTTTTAAGTCTATACGTTAAGAACTCACTGATTTACATAGGGTTGAATGCACTATTTCTCTCAAACTGCTGGTTGGGTATGGCAAACACTTTTAGGGTGATTTAACCACTTCCGGTTGCTCCAGGAAGCTTAGAATCGACACAGGTAGACCTCATAGTGGCCTGATGGATTGTCATCGAAGACAGGTTCATAAGACATTATTAACCCACATAGGCTTCAGGTTGAATTTAGGGGAGCAGGCAATGCATTCCTATGGGGAGACATGTCATTGTAAACTGTTTGATGTAAACACCTTCTTTTAACTGTTAAGGGTTAATGCCACACGGTCAATGTTAGGCTTGCATAGATCGGGAGGACCTTAGGAACGTTCCTGAGGTCAAATTGTGCTTCTAACCTTAACGGTTCTCTCTCTGTCTCCCAAAAGCAAAAAAAATATGAAATTGAGGTCAAAGGGTCATTTGGGTCCTTCTTCTTGTCCCTGTCGCTGCACTCAGACCGAGCTAGCTACGGTCAAGCGGGGCATCTCGTTGAACTCGGCACGGCCTGGAGATAATGGCAATGCCATTGCAGGCTTTGTGTGTCTTTAAGCACCGTACTTTTTCACTCCATCCTTTTATCCCCTTTTCTTCGTGGTATCCAATCGCTAGTAATTACTATCTTGTCTCATCGCTACAACTCCCGTATGGGCTCAGGAGAGACGAAGGTCGAAAGCCACGCGTCCTCCCGAAGCACAACCCAACCAAGCCGCACTGCTTCTTAACACAGCGCGCCTCCAACCCGGAAGCCAGCCGCACCAATGTGTCGGAGGAAACACCGTGCACATGGCCCCCTTGGCTAGCGCGCACTGCCCCCGGCCCGCCACAGGAGTCGCTGGAGCGCGATGAGACAAGGATATCCCTACCGGCCAAACCCTCCCTAACCCGGACGACGCTAGGCCAACGGACCTCCCGGTCGCGGCCGGCTGCGGCAGAGCCTGGGCGCGAACCCAGAGATTCTGGTGGCGCAGCTAGCACTGCGATGCAGTGCCCTAGACCACTGCGTCATCCGGGAGTCAGATCTGACCTTTTTAACCCTTCGAAACTGACCCTATGGCACCATTTGAAGGTACTTCCGGTTGACATAGGAAGCTGAAAGTGAACACATATCCTCCTTGGGGTAGGCTCTTATATAATATTGAGTTTTAAGTCTTTATGTTAAGAACTGACTTATTTACAGAGGGTTAAATGAGTGTGTGTTATTTCATAAAATCACATAAAATCACAGAATTCTGGCAGAGCTTCGAGACCCACTTAAAAAATGTTCGTCTGAACACACTGCAACTGGATCTGTAATTATTTATTTTTTTAACTCCTTTTTGTGAACATTACCAATTTGTCAATGTACGATTTCTCTTAAATTACCATAGATAAATGGCTGGTTCTGTTTTTCCTGACACCGTATGCTTATGTACTTTGACGTGAAGCGGTCAAATTAGCACCCTACTTTGCGTTTTTGACCTTTAATCCCAGAAAAATGGCCATAACTCAAAAAGCGTTGAGGCCTCGACGCCATCTTGTTCGGGGCCAACTGTCCATTACGTCTTCGAAATATTTTCAGTTTAGGAGAAAAGGCCACATGCATTTGCAATGTGCTTGTGCATTTGCAATATTATTTATTTTCCCTCTGGTGGGAATTTCCGAGACTGCGGAAAAATGACCAAAATGTGTTATTTTTATAAAACGGAAACCGAACGTCCGAGAGATTTCGTTTGATGACTTCCTGAAAGATCTCTCCCCCGCGCACGGCCCGACGCAGTCCGCGAATTTTAGAAACGTTGCAGGACGTCTAGTAAGGGACCGTACATTTGCAATGTGGCGTTTCTCACTAACCATATGGCGAGTGCTAAAATGTTCCCTTAAGGTATGGAAAGGCCTTAGAAAGGCCATAAGTGTAAGCCAACATAATTCATTATTTTACATTAACATGTAATACATGCATTATGAAGAAAATGGTGTAATTTAGGCTCCACGAAATATGAAATGGGTTATGAAGAAAATCGTGTATGGTTGCCTACATGACAAAAAGGCGTTCTGATTACAAGTGCACCAGTATCCAAAGTATTAAGCGAAATTAAGCACAGAAAACAGCATTGGCATTAATAAAACAATATTTCCCACGAATTAAGTCGCAGGTAAATATGCGTCTTTTCTCAAAAATTCTGTTCAGCAAGTCTAAAACAGTACATATAGGCATACAACGACACATTTTAAAACATGGTTAAACAAAGACAACATTTCTGTATATTCATGACGTTGAATTAGCCATTAAGAAGAACAAAAATGAAATACAAATTATCGCGTCTACATGGTTGTTGCAACGGCTTGTGTGTCGCCTACTGGTTAAATTCGTGTCTTTTCGCACGAATTAAGTAGCACAGAAATTCGTGTATTTTCAAACGAATTGAACCACCCCAAAAATGCACAAAAACGCACAAAATCTGCTGAAATACATTTTGTACATATATGCGCGAATTGAATGTGAGACTGTGTTGCGTATATATATATATCCCTGTCAGCGCTGCCTGAAATTAGCACTTTCGATCATGTTTTTAAGAACACAAACCAAATATTTCCACCCCTTCCATCTGAGCGCAGGAGAGCTGATATAAGATAGGTAAATTGCCGAACCTGGCTGGAAAATGTTTGGAAACTATAACTATGTGCTGTATAGCTGTGTTTTCTTTCCTGTGTTGTTTAGGTCTTGCCGTTGAGCTGAGCTTGTCTGTCAACCTGTCTGAAACCCGTTTATATCTGGCGCTAATATGCATCTGTTGTCCTGATATTTTCCACATTCTGATTGTGCCCACATTTTCAGACACGCGACTACACATTATTAGTCCACTGTGTTCGCATTATGAACATATTTCCTGGTCCCTCCATGTATGCAAATTATTTGACATATTCTTTCAAATAGTATTTATTTATTTTAAGACACACTATATTGATGCCATAAGTCCCTCAAACTCAGTTCTGGACCTCAAAGCCACAAAACCACTGCATTTTTCCATTGTTTCCGACTCATACATAATTTACAAACAAAGCATGTGATTAGTGAGTCCACCAGATCAGAGGCTAAATTGTCCTGTGCTGCTAAGCATTCAAAGTGTAACCAGTACTTTTGGGTGTCAGGGAAAATGTATGGAGTAAAAAGTACATACTTTTCTTTAGGAATGTAGTAAAGTAAAAGTAAAAGTTGTCAAAAATATAAATAGTAAAGTACAGATACCCCAAAAAACTACTTGTGTACTTTCAAGTATTTTTACTTAAGTACTTTACACCACTGCTGACTGACCTGTGATGGTCAGGAAGATCACAATCAGATCTCAATGGGTATTTCAGATCTCAAATGGGTATTTTAATCTACACCTGTATAGAAATGCAGGCACAACCAGAATGTGGACAACAAAAGTACCAAGATGGCGCCGACAGAGAGGGCTGCCTTGCTTCTAGTCCTTAGGAAACTATGCAGTATTTTTTTTCACTGTTAGCCCAGAAAATCTTAAGTGTTATTACATACAGACGGGAAGAACTATTGAATATCAGAGCGAAGTCAACTTACCAGCACCACGACCAGGAATACGACTTTCCCGAAGCGGATCCTTTGTCCGCACTACCCAGGGCATTTTAACTGATTCCAGAGGCCGACCCAAAACAACGCCGCCGGAGAAGAGGGAGCCGGAGCGGCTTTCTAGTGAGATTCCGGAGGCGCGCACACCACCCATGTCTTCCAAGTATATTACTCGCTAATGTCCAGTCCCTAGTTAACAAAGTTGATTAAATAAGGGCAAGGGTTGCTTTCCATAGAGACAGCAGGGATTGTAACATACTCTGTTTCACGGAAACATGGCTCTCTTGGGATATGCTGTCGGAGTTGATACAACCAACAGGATTTTCAGTGCATCGCGCCAACAGGAATAAACATCTCTCCGGGAAGAAGAAGGGCGGGGGTGTATGTTTCATGATTAACGACTCATGGTGTAATTGTAACAACATACAGGAACTGAAGTCCTTTTGTTCACCTGACCTAGAATTCCTCACAATCAATTGCCGACCGTATTATCTCCCAAGTGAACTCTCTTCGAGTATTGTCACAGACGTGTATATTCCCTCTCAAGACTAAACCAAGATGGCCCTCAAGGAACTTCACTGGACTTTATGCAAACTAGAAACCATATATCCTGAGGCTGCATTTATTGTAGCTGGTGTTTTTAACAAAGCAAACGTGAGAATAAGGCTACCTAAATTCTACCAGCATACCGAATGCAGCATTGGATCATTGCTACTCTAACTTCCGCTATGGATACAAGGCCCTCCCCCGCCTTCCTTTCGGAAAATCTGACCACAACATTTTGCTGCTCCCTTCCTATAGGCAGAAACTCAAACAGGAAGTGCCCATTATTTGGTCTATTCAACAATGGTCTGACCAATCGGAAGATTGTTTTGATCACGTGGCTTGGAATATCTTCCGAGTAGCCTCAGAGTATAACATTGACGTATACGCTGACTTGGTGAGTGAGTTTATATGGAAGTGTATAGGAGATGTTGTACCAACTGTGACTATTAAAACCTTCCCTAACCAGAAACCGTGGATAGATGGGAGCATAAGCGCAAAACTGAAAGCGCGTACCACTGCATGTAACCATAACAAGGCAACTGGGAATATGGCCGAATACAAACACTGTAGTTATTCCCTCCGTAAGGCAATCAAACAAGCAAAATGCCAGTATAGAGACAAAGTGGAGTCGCAATTCAACAGCTCAGATACGAGACGTATGTGGCAGGGTCTACAGACTATCACGGACTACAAAAGGAAAACCAGCCATGTCGCGAACACCAACGTCTTGCTTCCAGACAAACTAAACACCTTCTTTGCCCGTTTTGAGGATAACACAGTGTCACCGACACGACCCGTTACCAAGGACTGTGGGCTCTCCTTCTCCGTACTGTCATCATGAAGTGCTTTGAGAGACTAATCAAGGATCATTACACCTCCTTCTTACCTGTCACCCTAGACCCACTTCAATTTGCTTACCACCCCAATAGGTCCACAGACGATGCAATCGCCATCACACTGCACACTGCTCTATCCTATCTGGACAACAGGAATACTTATGTAAGAATGCTGTTCATTGACTATAGCTCAGCATTCAACACCATAGTACCCTTCAAGCTCATCATTAAGCTTGAGGCCCTGGGTCTCAACCCCGCCCTGTTCAATTGGGTCCTGGATTTCCTGACTCCCTGTTCACCCACGATTGCGTGGCCATGCATGCCTCCAACTCAATCATCAAGTTTGCAGACAACACAACAGTAGTAGGCTTGATTGCCAACAACAACGAGACAGCCTAAGGGGAGGAGGTGAGGGCTCTCGGAGTGTGGTGCCAGGAAAATAACCTCTCACTCAATGTCAGCAAAACAAAGGAGATGATCATGGACTTCAGGAAACTGCCTGTTTACCCAGATTCCATCCAGATGGCGAGGTCAGTACAGGTGCATCAAAGCTGGGACCGAGAGATTGAAAAACAGCTTCTATCTCAAGGCCATCAGACTGTTAAACAACCATCACTAGCACAGAGAGGCTGCTGACTATATACAGACTTAAAATCATTGGCCACCTTAATAGATGGAACACTAGTCACGTTAATAATGTCACTTTAAGAATGTTTACAAATCTAGGATTACATTTACATTTTACATTTTAGTCATTCAGCAGACGCTCTTATCCAGAGCGACTTACAGTAGAGTGCATACATTTTATTACATTTTTACATACTGAGACAAGGATATCCCTACCGGCCAAACCCTCCCTACCGGCCAAACCCTCCCTAACCCGGACGACGCTATGCCAATTGTGCGTCGCCCCACGGATTACTCATCTCATATGTATATACTCCTATTCTATGCTATCTATTCCATACAACTTATTGCATTTTAGCCTATGCCGCTCTGACACTGCTCATCCATATATTTATATTTATATATTCTTATTCCATTCCTTTACTAGATTTGTGTGTATTAGGTATTTGTTGTGGAATTGCTAGATATTACCTGTTAGATAATGCTGCACTATCGGATCTAAAAGCACAAGCATTTCACTACACTCGCAATAACATCTGCTAACCAATAACATTTGATTTGATTTGATCGGGACAAAGGATGAATGTTTGCACCAGGAAAACAGCAATGGCTTTAAGCCATCAGCTTGGTGGGCCGTCCAGGTCAGGGACAAGCCAGCCTTGATCAGACTGGAACACACACACGTGGTGTGTTTCTCTGGATGGTACCTCATCCCCATACTGTATTTATTTATTTATCTTGTTCCTTTGCACCCCAGTATCTCTACTTGCACATTCATATTCTGCACATCTATCACTCCAGTGTTTAATTGGTATATTGTAATTTACTTCGCCACCATGGCCTATTTATTGCCTTACCTCCCTTATTTTACCTCATTTGCACACACTGTATATAAACTTTTTGTACTGTAATATTGACTGTATGTTTATTCCATGTGTAACGCTGTGTTGTTGTATGTGTCGAACTGCTTTGCTTTATCTTGGTTAGGTCGCAGTTGTAAATGACAACTTGTTCTCAACTAGCCTACCTGATTAAATAAAGGTAAAAAAAATTAAAATTTAAAAATCTGATCCTCATTCTAATCTTCTTATGCCATCTAGTGGCTTGTTTAGGTATTGCACTTACCTACCTACTGTACTTACTGGGGCAATCAGACAGAAGGAAAACTGACAAACAGAACACAGAGCCAGACAGAACACTTTAACAAACAGAACAAAAAATTACAAATATATGCTTTATGTATATACCTGTTCACAAAAAAATCATTTATAACAATTGTTGCATACCTAAATGGATAAATACTGTATGCATGCACAGCATTTCTCTATTCCTAGATTGTAATAAAATGCCTTAAAATCTGCTGATTTAGATATAGCTAGTAGAAAGTATGCATGATTTAGGGTCCAATTAAATCAACGGAGTGGCTGCGGATCTGACTTTTTCCCAGACCTTATTTCTTTCGCACTAAAGACCCTCGACGCTTCTGCGCATGTGCGTATCACATTCGGGGCATGTGTTCATTCTCTACTTTATTCACCATCTCTTCTCTACTCATAGAAAACATGCTACTCTGGTGAATGGTGCTTGTTTAATAAAGTTAGATCAAAGCTGAATCAATGTATGCAATGTCACATAATGATAGTATTCTACATAACATAACGGAATATAATAGCATAGTACATTTACTGTGAGAGAAAAACACCACCACATTTTTCTCTCATTTGGCCAAAACTCAACAACGCGTGCCACTAGGCAAAATACACAGGTAGGCTATGCTGTAGTTTGTTAACACCATCTGCTCAAAAAATCATTTACTCTACATCATTCAAAACAACACTGTAGGCTACTTCTAAACACTGTAGGCTACTTCTAAACACTGTAGGCTACTTCTAAACAACACTGTAGTCTACTTCTATACAACACTGTAGTCTACTTCTAAACAACACTGTAGGTTACTTCTAAACAACACTGTAGGTTACTTCTAAACAACACTGTAGGTTACTTCTAAACAACACAGTAGGCTACTTCTAAACAACACTGTAGGCTACTTCTAAACAACACTGTAGGCTACTTCTTAACAACACTGTAGGCTACTTCTTAACAACACTGTAGGCTACTTCTTAACAACACTGTAGGCTACTTCTAAACAACACTGTAGACAACTTCTAAACAACACTGTAGGTTACTTCTAAACAACACTGTAGTCTACTTCTAAACACTGTAGGCTACTTCTAAACAACACTGTAGTCTACTTCTAAACACTGTAGTCTACTTCTAAACAACACTGTAGGTTACTTCTAAACAACACTGTAGGTTACTTCTAAACAACACTGTAGGTTACTTCTAAACAACACAGTAGGCTACTTCTAAACAACACTGTAGGCTACTTCTAAACAACACTGTAGGCTACTTCTTAACAACACTGTAGGCTACTTCTAAACAACACTGTAGGCTACTTCTTAACAACACAGTAGGCTACTTCTAAACAACACTGTAGGCTACTTCTAAACAACACTGTAGGCTACTTCTTAACAACACTGTAGGCTACTTCTAAACAACACTGTAGACAACTTCTAAACAACACTGTAGGTTACTTCTAAACAACACTGTAGTCTACTTCTAAACAACACTGTAGGCTACTTCTAAACAACACTGTAGGCAACTTCTAAACAACACCATAAGGCTACTTCTAAACAACACTGTAAGCGACTTCTAAACAACACTGTAGGCGACTTCTAAACAACACTGTAGGCTACTTCTAAACACTGTAGTCTACTTCTAAACAACACTGTATAACTCAAGAAAATCTAAATGCATATCCCCATGAAACTGATTGAGATCAAATGGTTGGTATGCAGATGCTGGATGGGTGTTTCACCGGTAAAACTTGAAGAATTATCATTCACGATTGACAGTGAGAAATGTGAAGGGAAGGAGAACACAAAAATGTGTGTATAAAGTAGAGGTAAAGAAACGTCTTCCTACCGTCATCTAACTCTTCATGTTCAATTAATGGATCTGTCACGCCCTGACCTTAGAGATCCTTTTTATGTCTCTATTTGGTTTGGTCAGGGTGTGATTTGGGGTGGGTATTCTACGTTCTATTATTTGTATTTCTATGTTTTGGCCGGGTAGGGTTCTCAATCAGGGACAGCTGTCTATCGTTGTCTCTGATTGAGAACCATACTTATGTAGCCCTTTTTCCCACCTGTCTTTGTGGGAGGTTGACTTTGTTTATGGCACATAGCCTTTAGCTTCACGGTTTGTTTTGTAGTGTTTATTGTTTTGTTCGGCGTCTTTTCTAATAAAAAGAACATGTACGCTCACCACGCTGCACCTTGGTCCACTTCTGTTGACGGCCGTGACAGGATCCTTATCAGTGGCTGGGGAGAGGACACAGAGATGCATGTTTATTTAATATTTCAAAAGAATTCAAGAATGTGTTGGTGGCAAGTAATGATAGCAATCTAGTACAGTCTGAAACGTACATGTTTTACTGTGACCGCCTCCCATACTGCAGTGTCATGTAAGATTCTTGTTTAAAATCGACTGGAACCCCGGGAACTATGGCAATTTCCATTTGATTGAAGACAATGGCAAACGGGTTGTTCATATCAATCTATAGAGAGAGGACACATTGGGATTTAGTCAGGCAAGGAAAATGTCAAGCTTTAGGTATAAATCCCCATGGCTTTCACAAGTGGTATAGAACTTTACTTTCGAGCATGGTTGGCTATTGAATGAGCGATGGATAAATGACGCTGTAATCAATTGGTTGTACTCTTGGATTGAGCAGACCTTTCCATACAATTCTGATAACTCCATGAAGGACATAACTCTACCATTCCAATCTAATTTACGAACAAAATACCCTTTTCAAACATATTTCACATAAATTAAGGTATTTTATCAACCAGCACATTTGAGTTTAGCCATAATATTTGTTCCATCTTTCCAGGGGGATGAAATTGAAATTGTAGCCAGCTCTGCAATGCTTGTTTGAAAAAGAGATACTTTGAAAAAAGTATCATTTTCAATTAATCGAAAATGAGACATGGCAATCTGCAAAAAGGCAAAAAGGACATTTTTAAACAATGGATGCGCTTTTCTTAGTAATCTACTTGAGAACCATTTAGGGTTCAAATAAAACTTTTGAATGAGTGAAGCTTTTAGAGAGAGGTTTAGTGCAATTTATATTTAATAATCTCAACCCACCCAATTCATATTCATTATATAGATAGGCTCGTTTTATTCTGTCTGGTTTAACTTCCCAGATAAAGCGAAATATGTTTTGCTCACATGATTTGAAAAACGAATCATCAGGAGTAGGCAGCGCCATAAGTGAGTAAACTGAGATATGACTAAGGAGTTAATCAGGGCAATTTTTCCATAAATAGACAGGTATTTAACTCTCCATGGTTGCAGGATCTTGTCTATTTTTACAAATTTTCTATTGAAATTCATTGTGGAGAGCTTATTTATAACTTTTGTGATATGAATACAGAGTATGTACACTTCACCATCAGCCCATTTTATAGGTAAACAGGGTAATGTAAAAGTTGTATTTTTTAAAGATCCAATACATAATATTGTACACTTATCATAAATAGGTTTTAGTCCAGAGAGTACAGAAAAGTTATCTAGATCTTTAATGAGACATTGCAGGGATCTAGCTTGCGGACTTAATATAGAACTTGAGTCATCGGCATACATGGACACCTTTGTCTTTAAGCCTTGTATTTCTAATCATCTAATGTTGTTATTGGATCTGATTTTAATAGCTAGCATTTCGATGGCCATAACGAATAGATATGGTGACAGAGGACACAGTTGTTTAACTCCTCTTGACAATTCAAAACTCTCTGAGAAGTAGCCGTTATTTAGTATTTTACACCTTATTTTTACCCATTTTATAAGAGAATCACCGAAAAAGTTATGTGAATGCCAATTAGATGTAAGCCATGTGATGATCCGATCACATTCTGCCTCCTTTTTAACCTTTGATGCAAGAGAGAAAGAGACAAGAAAGTAGTCAAGATGACTAGCTTGATTAAGTCTCCATGTATATCTCACTAGGTCGGGGTATTTTAGTCTCCAAATATCCCCTATTTCTAATGTGTTCATAATATTTGTGATTTCCTAAAGGGCATGGTGATGATGGTTTGTAGAGTGATTACCTTTACGGTCCATTGAGGTCTGCTACCATAATGATAAGGTCATTTGTTGCCTGTAAGTTTAATAAATTGGTATAAATGTTTTCGAATAAGTGTGGATCATCCTGATTTGGACCATATAGATTAATGAGCCAAATCTCTTTTTTTGTCCACTTTCATATTCAAAAGGATCCACCTTCCTTGCGAATCATTCCTGACTATTTGCACATTCAGATCAAAATTGTTGTTAATTAATATCATCACACCCTTTGAGTTCCTTTGTCCATGTGTAACGGATGTGAAATGGCTAGCTAGTTAGCAGGTACGCGCTAGTAGCATTTCAATCAGTTACGTCACTTGCTCTGAGACTTAAGTAGGGTTTCCCCTTGCTCTGCAAGAGCCGTGGCCTTTGTGGAGCGATGGGTAACGATGCTTCGTGGGCGACCGTTGTTGATGTGTGCAGAGGGTCCCTGGTTCGCGCCCGTGTCGGGGCGAGGGGACGGTTTAAAGTTATACTGTTACATTGATGCTGTTGACCCGGATCACTGGTTGCTGCGGAAAAGGAGGAGGTTGAAAGGGGGGTGAGTGTAACGGATGTGAAATGGCTAGCTAGTTAGCGGGTACGCGCTAGTAGCATTTCAATCAGTTACGTCACTTGCTCTGAGACTTAAGTAGGGTTTCCCCTTGCTCTGCAAGAGCCGTGGCTCAGTCTAAATTGACCATAATTACTGCTTGTAAAGTTACTGCCATCAGAGGTATTATGAAGATCAAAACTAGAGCTTTCAAATGTCTGATATTTAGAATTCAAGAAATAGGTTCTAGCAATATTTGTTTTATTCCCTTGCCTGTTTGCCTGTGAGCCAATGCCACAGATGTTAGAAAATTGAGACAAGATATTATGTGTGTAGCAAATCTGAGTAGGTTGATGTGTATGATATTGGATGTGATATAGTGAAAGTGTTTACGATGTCTGTATAAGAGTAAGACTATAATGTGTGATGTTCAAATAAATAATAACTCTGCCAATTTGCATGGTTGAGTCTCTATGTCTGTAACATGTAGTGCGTAATTGTAATCCATATCGTATCACCATCATAGTTGCATCATAATTACCTTTAACATAATTGAAAAACACATCCCAGCATTTCCATAGCAATTGACGTTTCACATGATCATGAAAGAGACCTTGCATTACTCTAGAGACGGCTTCACTACAGTACAAATGTATTCCATACAATATGTTATTATTCCCCAATGCAACTATTCTGATATCTTCCCCTTGCTTGTTGTAAACATATATACACTTGTAGACAAATACATAAAGATAGACATTTAAGTCATTTAGCAGACGCTCTTATCCAGAGCGACTTACAAATTGGTGCATTCACCTTATGACATCCAGTGGAACAGCCACTTTACAATAGTGCATCTAAATCTTTTAAGGGGGGTGTCAGAAGGATTACTTTATCCTATCCTAGGTATTCCTTAAAGAGGTGGGGTTTCAGGTGTCTCCGGAAGGTGGTGATTGACTCCGCTGTCCTGGCGTCATAGACAAACAATAAACACATTAAATTATAAAACAGTTCTCGACAATAAAGAGGAAGAGAAGAGAAAAGAGTGAGAGAAGAGAGCGAGATCAGGTGTGTGTGTATCTATACATCTGTATGTGTAAGCAAGCATGTAATTGAGTACGTGTGTGTTCATATCCACTTCATAATGTTCAGATATTTTAAACAGTTCCCATACCTTCTTTTTTTTCGTAACCTGAAGTCCCTGTAGAATTTAGTACATCCACAGTGTTATGGAGCTTTCTCGGAATAAACTCCCTTCCTCTGCTTTTGATCAGCTCCTTTTGTTGGTAGTGTTCAAATTTTGCGATGATCAGTCGGGGTCTCTATAGGAAGTTTCAAGGCGGATTGCATGAATTCTCTGATCGCGCCCTCTGGATTATTGGATGCGTCCTCAGGAATCCCAGAAAAAAAATATTTTCACGCATGCTACGACTTTGTATGTCTAGTAGCGACGCCTTCATCACCATGTTTCCCTGAGTAGACAATCCATGTTGGAATCGTGGATTTTTACCTTGGCTGTGAGTCTTGTTTTCTCTTTGTAGTGTGAGAATTTCACTCTGGCTGAACTCCAAACACCCCCTCAGTCCTGCTACCTCCTCACACAACTTTTACAGTGTTGCATGGATTCCAGCCAGATAACTAGCCTCTACCTAAGTTAATTGTAAGTAAATCGTCCGTGTCTGTAGATTAATCTGTTTTTCTTTTTTTTGTCGGGTTAAAGTTATTTTGTGAGGTGGTCGGATCTTTCCACGAAGGAGTATGTTGTTCCTCCATAGTGTAAAGCTGTTGGTACTCGTCGATTTCCCTCAGGTTCTACTTAGTATCCAGATTGGCTTTTTACTGCAACTAGTTGTTTTACGAAATGATAACAATGAGTCTTTCCCACGACGACGACAGGTGTCTGTAGTACAGCCAGCTAGCACTCGCAGAGTTTTTCCAGGGCAAAGGACACTGTGCACCAGTCTGCTAGTTAACTGGACAGTGTCCTTCGCTTACACCTACCAAACACCTGCCCTCACCGTTGTTAACAGGGAAAGCAGTGTCCGACAGGCGGCGGCAAAGGACACTGTCTACCGGTGCCCTATCTAGTTAGCTACCGTTGTCACACCCGTGGGGTTTATTGGTGGTTGGCATCCAACGTTATGGTTCTTTACCGCCACCCCGTCTCCTGCCTGTGTACCAGGTTATGGCTTAAAAATTGACCAATAGAATTATAAAGAGGGGATGCAGGAATGCCCAAATGCAGGAAATTCCCTGATCTGCGGGTCGCAATTACACCCTTCTCGCTCTATCAGGTTGGTCACTCAACAAATGGCACTGAAGAATAAGTTGTAATTGACTTTTAAATAAATAATCATGACCGTCATTGAGCCTGGGACATAAACCGGACATCCATATCAAAGATTTTTTATCTTTATCCACATCCATCAACAGTCTAAGAACAGAGTGCTACATTAGAAACCTTCTCGCAGATCTGGTAGGAGAAGAACAACATGTATTTTTTGTTTCCCCTTCCGGGTGAGGACTAGATGCAAATGTTAGATAGCGGACACTAGCTACCGGCAAGCTAGTGCCAATTTCAAGTCATGGTGAACTCATCATGCTTAGTACATTATTATTATTATTATGCTAGCTAGCTATCCCCAGTTAGATAATTTGTTTTCACTTGTCGCATCTGTGGTTCATGCATTTCCTTCTGCTTGTAGCACCAATGCACCTGTGAGCTGGCTGCACGCTGCTTGTTCTAAAAATAGAACAAACTTTGGTAATCAAAAAGTCACAGCATGTGCAGCACATTGTTGATTCTACATGCAAAAGTCAAATTAGTGTATTTATGTTGTTTTTCAAATGCACAGATCACTTTATACATCTTCCCAAAGAAACATCCGGGTATTTGAAAACTTGGCATAATAATAATTTCATGTTGCTTTGTTGACAATATGACAACAACATGTCTCCCCCTTGCCCCCTGCCGCCCTGGGTCTTCAGCCAATCAGCGGCCGCCACTGGGTCAACTTCAGATGAATGCACTGCAAGAATGGCAATGAAGGTTACCTGCTTTCCCTGACAGTTTGGAGTGTTCCTTTTCCAAATAAAAATCCAGAATTAAGACATTTATTTAATTTGCATTTGATTCATTGCAAACGGTAGTCCAATCTCTCTTATTCTTGGATTTCTACTGCAGAATGTTTTTATTTTACTTTCTGCATTGTTTGATTTTGATCGCTTGAAATCCATGCTCATACTGTACATGCAATGCTTAAATATTTGTAGTCTGTCCCAGGCTTCTGAAACAACCTCAGGTCATAACAATCTGCACCTAGTTCCTCTAGTCAAGGACTCCATAGTCTAGAAGTCAGGAATCTGAATAGTAGCAGAATTAGCCTAGTCCTGATTTAATTAAAGCTCTGTCTGGGAAACCGCCCCATAATGTTATGTAAAATATGCACATTTGTGGCCTGCTGGAGGTCATTTTGCAAGGCTCTGGCAGTGCTCCTCCTGCTCAAAGGCGGAGGTAGTGGTCCTGCTGCTGGGTTGTTGCCCTCCTACGGCCTCCTCCACGTCTCCTGATGTACTGGCCTGTCTCCTGGTAGCGCCTCCATGCTCTGGACACTACGCTGACAGACACAGCAAACCTTCTTGCCACAGCTCGCATTGATGTGCCATCCTGGATGAGCTGCACTACCTGAGCCACTTGTGTGGGTTGTAGACTCCGTCTCATGCTACCACTAGAGTGAGAGCACCGCCAGCATTCAAAAGTGACCAAAACATCAGCCAGGAAGCATAGGAACTGAGAAGTGGTCTGTGGTCACCACCTGCAGAATCACTACTTTATTGAGGGTGTCTTGCTAATTGCCTTTAATTTCCACCTTTTGTCTATTCCATTTGCACAACAGCATGTGACATTTATTGTCAATCAGTGTTGCTTCCTAAGTGGACAGTTTGATTTCACAGAAGTGTGATTGACTTGGAGTTACATTGTGTTGTTTAAGTGTTCCCTTTATTTTTTTGAGCAGTGTCTGATAAGAGTTTGTGTGAAACAATGAATGTGAAGAATTTATCTGCATTGTATGTGTGTTTGCTAACCAGGGCCGGTCCTGGCCAGACAAAAATATTGCCTCCCCTACAAGAAGTGTCAGAGTAATCAAAATGACGTTGAAAGGATGTCTATAATATGTATTTTCCCAGATATTGAAGGTATTCAATGTAGGTTCAGAGTGAAAGGTGAAGAGATGTAATCTCTGGACGTTGAAATCAGGTTTATTTTCGGTTCTGAATGAAAGTTGAAAAGATGCAATTTATAGATGTCTATGATTGGTTCAGATTTCGTCTGAACTGGACCAAAAAACAACATCTGTGGATGTGTAAATCAAGGTCGGTCGGGACTGCAGCAAAAAACAAGTCCGGACAGGGCAGAAAAAAGATGTCCACAAGGCGTCAGGTATATAGTAAGGATGGGCAACTACAGTCCTCGGTGGCCGGAGTGGTGTCACACTTTTTCCCATCCCTAATCAACATAGCTGATTAAATTAATTGCATTCTCAACTGAAGATCATGATTAGTTGATTATTGGTTTCAGATGTGTTAGTGTGACACCAATCAAGCCCCAGAGGACAGTGTCGCCTGAAATGTAATTTTAGGAATCCCATCTATGTGGTAGGCCTACCATTTGTAAAACACCCCAAAAAATATGGCCGGTCTGGACACAAACAAGGACGTCAGCATCGGTCTGTGCTTACTGGGGTGTAGCCTACCATGTCCCCTGCAATGGAACTTTATGAACTCCCATCCATGTGGTAGGCCCACCGTTTGTAAAACGGGCTGTTGCGTTGGCTTTATTTGTCCTGATTCCTGTGACTAATCAATTTGGTTATTTAAGCTCTAAATATCAGCTACCCAACTTTATCAGCAGGAGCCTATTTGCAATGTGTTTACACAGCGGGAAATGCAGAAGTATTTTATTTTTCACTATGATCAGCTCGTAAAAAATTGACAGATACAAACTTGAAACCACTGATCATGACAATTTAGCCCACGAGATGAAACTCGTACACAGCAGTTGTGAGTAGCCTGATTGTCCATTCATATTGTCCATTTTACTTTGACCTGTTCTGTTTTTAGGATATGTTGTTTGTCAACATGTCAGCACATTTTTTATTTGATTGGGCGCCATTTAGGTTAGCCTATTTAATCAGAAACCTGCATGATGTAAAACGTTTCTGTCTCATTACATTGTCATACATTTTTATCTCCAGCCTGCAGGATACAGAAAGGGCCACATACTCTTTCTACCATATCCTCTATCTGCTACATGATTTATGTTAGATCATGTTGTTAAATGAACGTTGGTGGAACGCTGCAGAGATGCATCTCTCCAACAGCACCCTGGAGAGGCGCTGGGAATGGACAAGCAAAATATTATTCACCCCTGCCTTTGACAAAGTGGGAACTAATTATCATAGGGCGGCATCAGAGCTCACCTAAAAAGCCTATTTTTCAGCTTTCTGAAAATGTAAATATTTGTAGTCCATCCCAGACTTCTAAAAAAAAAATGCAGGTGATAACCATCTTAACCTAGTTCTTCTAGTCAGGGACTCCATAGTCTAGAAGTCAGTATCCTCTCCTCAAATGACAGAACGTGAAGGTAAAACTGAATTAGATTTTTATGATGGATATTCCACAGTGAGCTAAAATCTGTTCAGCTGTGTCTAAAGGTTGTCGGTTATGAGGCAGGACTGGCAATGCTTTTGAAAATGTAATGTGTCTGCGTGTTCCAAAATTAAATCTCTCTCTCTCTCTACATATATAGTTTTGTTCAGTTTTTCCTCTGGGATGGTCCTCGTAGACATCATACATTCTTTCCATTAGAGTTTGAACTCAACTAGTCCCGAAGTATGTAAACAAAGTATGTTTAGATTGTCAGTGTACCATGCAGGTGTTGGCTGTGTTTCATTCCATAAAAATCTTTACTTCACTATGCCCTCGTTCTTCACTCCACTTCACAGATCTGAGACAACTTGCCACATTGTTTTGGCATATCCAGTCTGTGAAGAGGAGGTGATGAGAGCATAGGGGAGGGAACATCTTCCTGGAATGAAACACAGCCATTGTCTCTCTTGTTCTCTCTGTAGAACCCCGTAATTACATGACTTGTCATACAGTACCACTGACCTTGGTTAAATGACAGCCATAAAACCAAACAGAATTGTTAGAGTTGTGTGATAAAATTTTGTTTATAGCTGTTGAGATTAAATACCCTTGAGATGAAATGCTGGAAGATGTTGTATGGAACGTTTTTTTTAAATCTACATTATTAAGTATTAACCTATTGAGTTAAATGTTAATAAAGACTAAACACTAGGAAAATCTATTTTCATCCATATCAAATCATTTTTATCTTCATCATCTTCATCAACAGTCGAAGGACAGAGGGAATAGACTAGAAACTTATTGCAGATCTGGTAGGACAAAAAAAACATGCCTCTGTGCCCAACGTTGCTTGCTGGCCTGTCTCCTGTGTTGCTCAGGGCTTGACGGTGACCTGGGCCGACACACAAAGACGTACTTGTTTTTGTTGACATTTTAGCAGACACTCTTATACAGAATGACTTACAGGAGCTAGTAGTGTTAAGTTACTTGCTCAAGGGAACATCTGTTTTTCACCTAGTCGGCTCAGGGATTCTAACAAGCGACCTTTCGGTTACTGGCCCAAAGCTCTTAAGCCACCTGCTGCCGCTACATTGTAATTATCACACACATTGCATCTTCTTACACACAATAATGCTCGACTGTATATAGTACCAAATAATGGTTCTTTGGCTTGTAGCCATCGTGGATCTCTTTAAAAATAGAAATAATTATACAGTGGTGGTTCTACATGCAAAAGTGAAATTGGTATATTTATGCTGTTTTTCAAATGCACAGATCACTTTATACATCTTCCCAAACAAACAACCGGTAGTTTGAAAACTTGGCATAATAATTCTCTCATGACGCTTTGTTGACAATATGACAACAAAACAACACCCTCTGTCTGGGAAAACACCCCATAATGTTATATAAGATATGTTCTATTTAATTATCTGTTCAACACAATTAACAGGCACTCACCAGAGAATGAAGCCATCTTTCCATGAAGACAAGTATTCTCCACTATAACAGAACATGAACATAAAACTTCATGAGGTTTTTTAAAGCAATGTTTTATATCCGGTATTCTACAGTCATCTATTCATCTGTGTCTAAAGGTGTTCTGCTATGACGAAGGAATGGCACATTGAAACCTTTATATGTTAAAATATCTCTCTCTCTCCTCCTACTAGTTCCCCGTAGTCACATGACTTCTCATATCCCCCCCTCTCATATCCCCACATGTTGTGGTTTGTCTAATCTTGAAAACCTAAACAGTTGCTACACTGATAAATCTGCACTTTGAGCACAAATATAAATGACTTTGTTACATATTTGCATGTGTAGATAATGGTTTTGCTGTGTAGATAAAGGTTCCGTTTTAGGACCACTATTGTTTTCACTATATATTTTACCTCTTGGGGATGTCATTTGAAAACATAATGTTAACTTTCACTGCTATGCGGATGACACACAGCTGTACATTTCAATGAAACATGGTGAAGCCCCAAAATTGCCCTCACTAGAAGCCTGTGTTTCAGACATAAGGAAGTGGATGGCTGAAATCTTTCTACTTTTAAACTCGGACAAAACAGAGATGCTTGTTCTAGGTCCCAAGAAACAAAGAGATCTTCTGTTGAATCTGACAATTAATCTTGATGGTTGTAAAGTCGTCTCAAATAAAACTGTGAAGGACCTCGGCGTTACTCTGGACCCTGATCTCTCTTTTGACGAACATATCAAGACTGTTTCAAGGATAGCCTTTTTCCATCTACGTAACATTGCAAAAATCAGAAATTTTCTGCCCAAAAATGATGCAGAAAAATTAATCCATGCTTTTGTTACTTCTAGGTTAGACTACTGCAATGCTCTACTTTCCGGCTACCCGGATAAAGCACAAAATAAACTTCAGTTAGTGCTAAATACGGCTGCTAGAATCCTGACCAGAACCAAAAGATTTGATCATATTACTCCAGTGCTAGCTTCCCTACACTGGCTTCCTGTTAAGGCAGGGGCTGATTTCAAGGTTTTACTGTCAACCTACAAAGCGTTACATGGGCTTGCTCCTACCTATCTTTCCGAGTTGGTCCTGCCGTACATACCCACACGTACGCTACGGTCACAAGACGTAGGCCTCCTAATTGTCCCTAGAATTTCTAAGCAAACAGATGGAGGCAGGGCTTTCTCCTATAGATCTCCATTTTTATGGAATGGTCTGCCTACCCATGTGAGAGACGCAGACTCGGTCTCAACCTTTAAGTCTTTACTGAAGACTTATCTCTTCAGTAGGTCATATGATTGAGTGTAGTCTGGCCCAGGAGTGTGAAGGTGAACGGAAAGGCTCTGGAGCAACGAACCGCCCTTGCTGTCTCTGCCTGGCCGGTTCCCCTCTCTCCACTGGGATTCTCTGCCTCTAACCCTATTACAGGGGCTGAGTCACTGGCTTACTGGTTCTCTTTCATGCCGTCCCTAGGAGGGGTGCGTCACTTGAGTGGGTTGAGTCACTGACGTGATCTTCCTATCTGGATTGGCGCCCCCCCTTGGTTTGTGCCGTTGCGGAGATCTTTATGGGCTATACTCGGCCTTGTCTCAGGACGGTAAGTTGGTGGTTGAAGATATCCCTCTAGTGGTGTGGGGGCTGTGCTTTGGCAAAGTGGGTGGGGTTATATCCTTCCTGTTTGGCCCTGTCCGGGGGTATCATCGGATGGGGCCACAGTGTCTCCTGACCCCTCCTGTCTCAGCCTCCAGTATTTATGCTGCAGTAGTTTATGTGTCGGGGGGCTAGGGTCAGTTTGTTATATCTGGAATACTTCTTCTGTCTTATCCGGTGTCCTGTGTGAATTTAAGTATGCTCTCTCTCCTTCTCTCCTTCTCTCTTTCTTTCTCTCTCTTGGAGGACCCGAGCCCTAGGACCATGCTTCAGGACTACCTGGCATGATGACTCCTTGCTGTCCCCAGTCCACCTGGCCTTGCTGCTGTTCCAGTTTCAACTGTTCTGCCTGCGGCTATGGAACCCTGACCTGTCCACCGGATGTGCTACCTGTCCCAGACCTGCTGTTTTCAACTCTCTAGAGACCGCAGGAGCGGCAGAGATACTCTTAATGATCGGCTATGAAAGGCCAACTGACATTTACTCCTGAGGTGCTACCAAATACTAATTGAGTGTATGTAAACTTCTGACCCACTGGGAATGTGATGAAAGAAATAAAAGCTGAAATAAATAATTCTCTCTACTATTATTCTGACATTTCACATTCTTAAAATAAAGTGGTGATCCTAACTGACCTAAGACAGGGAATTTTTACTAGGATTAAATGTCAGGAATTGTGAAAAACTGAGTTTAAATGTATTTGGCTAAGGTGTTTCTAAACTTCCGACTTCAACTGTATATACACAGTGCTAAATAGTCCTCTCTGTGCACACTTAAAAAGTGGGTTCTTCAATGGTTCTTTGGTAAGGGAGATGGTTATATGTGGAACCATAATGAATAAATAACCTTTTTCTGAACTGCAAAGAACCTTTGAGGTACTGAAAAGTACCTCAAAGGTTCTTTGCAGTTCAGAAAAAGGTTATTTATTTCCTCTTTTAGTGATAATTAAAATCTAGGGGCAGCGACTCATTCAAATATTTTGGTGCGTGGTTTGCTGGCAGCTCTTTTTGTGCAACCGGAAGTAAGAGTTTCATACCAATTTACCTAGTCTGTTGTGTTATGCCATATCTTGCATGTGATTTCAGCAAGTAATGGCATCTTGTTAAAATTGCACAAAGGCCATGTGTCATAAGTGTTGTCAAAATCAGTCATTCTTAAACCTTGTGTGGTTCTTCGAGTATATTTCTTTGTAGAACGATCCTCCATAAACGATCTGTCAATAATCTTTAAAAAATGGATCTGTATAGCACCAAAAAGGTTTGCAACAATAGCAGAACCCTTTTTAGTGCTATATAGAACCTTTTTTTAATTGACTTTATAGTGCCATAAAGGTTTTATTTAGAACCTTATGAGCATGGCTCTTTACAGAACCTTTAAAAAAGGTATAACACCAACAAGGGTTCTGCCATCGTTAAGAGTCAAATAACCCTTATTTGGCACTACATAGAACCATTTGTTTAAGACTAGTTCCTCAGAAATACATGGCCAGAGTTGGTTTAGAATAGCTTTCTACTGTCTTCTAATAGTGACTTCTATACAGAAACTGCTGCAAAAGTCTGCAAAGCATCTTCGTGCAGGTGCAAGAACACACATCGACCAACAGTTTCACCACATTGTAGGGTATGTTTCATGAAGACAGAGACAGTGCTGTGCTACTTGTGCAACAAACTGTACTTTCACTTTGAGACACTTATTTTCATCATACTTCATTTTCAAGATATAAAATAAATTCACTCCGAGGGGAAAAGCAGATACTGTTAGAGTATGTTATGTTTAGAATAAGGGTTAGGTTGAAAATAAGTTTGTAGTTTAAAATAAGAGTTTGATTTAAAATAAGGGTTCGATATAAAATAAGGGTTAGGTTTAAAATAAGGGTTAGGTTTAAAATAAGGTTTAAGTTTAAAATAAGGGTTAGATTTAAAATAAGGGTTAGGTTTAGGGCCTTTGATGGGCACTTCGAGGGGAAAAGCAGATACTGTTAGCCTGGCTGACGTGCAGACCACATGACACAGAGAGAGGAGAGAGTCTGGAGGACTTTGAGTTTGGTATCAGCCAGACTACTTTCAGGGAGAGTCTCTCACCATAAGGCTTGTAAAGAGGGCAGATAGGAAACTAGCACAGAGCTGCACAACTAAGAACTGTCGAGAATTATCATTTTGACAGCATGCATCAATCCATTTTACTGAATAGAAATCAATGTAGGCATACAAGATAATGCGAGCAAAAAATAATTGATTTCAAAAGATCTTATACTGTATATTGTGATAAAAACACAGTAATTGATAGCATACAATGACATTTATGTTATTCTTTTTAATTTGTGTTATAGAAGTATTTTTCTGGCATAGAAGTCAAAAGAGAAAACAAATCAAGGACATTTAACATTTCATCAACTTCAATAAAATATGCGTATTGTGGTTAAAAATGTAAATATGGCCTCCCGGGTGGCGCAGTGGTCTAGGGCACTGCATCGCAGCGCTAGTTGCGCCACCAGAGTCTCTGGATTCGCGCCCAGGCTCTGTCGCAGCCGGCCGCGACCGGGAGGTCCGTGGGGCTACGCACAATTGGCCTAGCGTCGTCCGGGTTAGGGAGGGTTTGGCCGGTAGGGATATCCTTGTCTCATCGCGCTCCAGCGACTCCTGTGGTGGGCCGGGTGGAGTGCGCGCTAACCAAGGGGGCCAGGTGCACGGTGTTTCCTCCGACACATTGGTGCGGCTGGCTTCCGGGTTGGATGTGTTAAGAAGTAGTGCAGCTTGGTTGGGTTGTGCTTCGGAGGACGCATGGCTTTCGACCTTCGTCTCTCCCGAGCCCGTACGGGAGTTGTAGCGATGAGACAAGATAGTAATTACTAGCGATTGGATACCACGAAAATTGGGGAGAAAAAAAATAATAATAAAAATTTTAAAAAAGTAAATATCTTGTAATGCAACATGATCATATTGAACCATGTATTAATATTCAAGCCCATTCTTTAAACGGTTTATTACATCGAACTACACTCATAGTTAGAAAATGTTTTCTCTTTTGTGAAGCTACATGATCCATGTATAATAACAAAAACAACAGAACAAGCCCAATCTCTAAACTGTTGCCAGCTAGACTGTAACTAGGCTGTAACGTTGTTGTATAGATGTGCTGTAGCTGTGCTGTCTCCTGTGTTGATCAGGGCTTGACAGTGAGCTGGGCCTGTCCAAACACCTGTCTGAAGCCACATTTATACCTGCTGCTATTGTAGCGGACATGAGTCGGTCATGGTCACGTGATGAGGTAGACCCGACTGCAAACTTCAAAAGCAGTGTCTGGTTTATACAGTGACATATTGATGCCATATTGACATATTGATGCCATAAGTCAGTGGTGCCACCTGTCAATGATTTTAGAAGGCGAGTAATTATGATTCAAATGGTTTCACTATCCAAATCAGGCTTGAGAGATATCCAGACACAATGCATGCCTGATTACCTCCGGAGGTGGAAAGGAAGATCTGATCACAAATGGTGTTTTAATCGTCTACACCTGTGTAAAAAATGGGCACAATCAGAATGTGGAAAAAGTGTGCAAAATAAATAAAAGTGCTGAAATGTATGCACTCACTACTGTACATCGCTGTGGATAAGAGCGTCTGCTACATGACTAAAATGTAAATCAGGACAACAGACTCATGTTAGCAAGAGGTATAAATGAGCCTTGCGGGCAGCACAGTCCAGACTGGCTATCAGCTGACACGCTCCGTCCACGTCAGCCTGCCGTGATCAGACTGGAACACACAAGTCGTGATTTTAAATTTTGTGGGTCTAAAAATATATTTATGCATGCCAGCAAAGCCACAACACAACACTAGACAATACATTAATTGCACTATAACGGTGACAAACGGTGTCCACAAACTGTTGGGCCTACATAAAGCTGTCCCAACAGCAGTCTCAACACCTTACCACTGCTACACATGGCTATCAACGGAGCCTTGTCTGGCAACGAAACAGTTCATTCAGCCTCATTTACTGCCTTTTTAAAAAACATAGCTGATATAGCTCTTGCTTAAACAAATGTGATTTATACTGACAATTGAGATGTACTAACTAGGGCATAAGGGAAAGACGAGCGGATAAGAGGCAATCCGTAATTTCGATTAAGACATTCATGAGCGAGCTACAGTAAGACCGAAGTTGTCAATATAATTATTTGTTCAGCACTTTTGAAATGTTTAGCGACAGAATTCAGAACATGGGCTGTTCTTACAGTACTCTCCCTGTACACCAAGTCAGAACCGTAGGATAAATAATGGGAGCATATAAGCAGACAATGAAAGCTCTTACAATATTCAATGATTACATTTCTCTAAAACAGGCTATAGGCTACATGTGCACCACCAAGTCAGAACAGTAGGTGAAATTAAGAAGGGAAAATATTGCAAATTATTAGGGTGAGGCACATGGGCTACTAACAGCTTACTACACAACATACACTTAGTATTACTTTCTTAGCTACAGTATACATATCTCTGTGTCATATTACATCATTATGCAGCAGCATACAATACATTTTTGGACGCACCTTGTTGTGCTGTGCTCACTTCCTTCCAAACCACTCATTGTTGAATTTGAGATTTCCATTGTGTAACGTTTATGTCCAATGGCCGATGAGCACCGACATGTTTTAGCTGTAATTTCTCTTCATTATTTATCTTCATATGACAAAGATTGAAAAGGATTTTCCAGTATTAATTGTCGACTTGATTCATGATGATGACTGCTAGCGAAGATTTTGAAAATATGACAATGACATGATCAGTCCAATCGAAGCTACTGTACATATAATGTGATTTGAAGTCATTGTATCTGTGGCCAATGACCTTGAGCCTTCTTGGATGGACACTTCTAATGTAACTCTATGGCAGCACGCAAAGGGCTAGAATTTTCTAAGTCTACCCTTAGACTTCGTTGTGACGTAGTGTCCCCATGAGTGACAGAACACTATGCCAATCACAGCGCAAAGCTCTGTATTTTCTGCTGGCTTGCCCCACCACCACAAAAAGCACTGAGCTAGGCTGAAACACCTGCAGCTGCCTTACTCAAGAAAGCAAAAAAGAGACCATGTTTGTATGCAGCTTCATTAACTCAATACTATATATTTTTACATTGTTTGCAATCTGATATGTGACACGTATTAATGCCAAAATAACACGAAAAACAAGCAAGCCCCCCCCCCCCCCCCCAAAAAACAATTTCTTTATTTATTTGCTAAAAATGTGGGGCTCGAAACAGAGCCCCACCTGCCCTGAATGATGGGTCGCCACTGAAACACCCACACATTTGTGTGTGTATGTGTCTGTATGCAGGGAAACACCTTTTCCTCTCAGATGGTCCTGGTGAAATTTGATCATCATTCCAATCTTCTCCTGATATTTAGTGGCCTGTTTGGGTATTATACTTACATGTGAACTGAACTTACTACTGCCAAGGACCAGAGATACGGGCAGTCAAACAGAAGGAACACTTTGACAAACAGAACACAGAGCCAGACAGAACACTTTGACAAACAGAACACAGAGCCAGACAGAACACTTTGACAAACAGAACACCGAGCCAGACAGAACACAGAGCCAGACAGAACACTTTGACAAACAGAACATAAAGCCAGACGGAACACTTTGACAAACAGAACACAGAGCCAGACAGAACACAGAGCCAGACAGAACACTTTGACAAACAGAACATAGAGCCAGACGGAACACTTTGACAAACAGAACACAGAGCCAGACAGAACACTTTGACAAACAGAACACAGAGCCAGACAGAACACAGAGCCAGACAGAACACTTTGACAAACAGAACACAGAGCCAGACAGAACACAGAGCCAGACAGAAAACTTTGACAAACACAACACAGAGCCAGACAGAACACTTTGACAGAACACAGAGCCAGACAGAACACAGAGCCAGACAGAACACTTTGACAAACAGAACACAGAGCCAGACAGAACACAGAGCCAGACAGAACACTTTGACAAACACAACACAGAGCCAGACAAAACACTTTAACAGAACACAGAGCCAGACGGAACACTTTGACAAACAGAATACAGAGCCAGACAGAACACAGAGCCAGACAGAACACTTTGACAAACAGAACACAGAGCCAGACGGAACACTTTGACAAACAGAACACAGAGCCAGACGGAACACTTTGACAAACAGAACACAGAGCCAGACAGAACACTTTGACAAACAGAACACAGAGCCAGACAGAACACTTTGACAAACAGAACACAGAGCCAGACGGAACACTTTGACAAACAGAACACAGAGCCAGACAGAACACTTTGACAAACAGAACACAGAGCCAGACAGAACACAGAGCCAGACAGAACACTGAGATGATCAAAGATCCAGATGGAACACTTAACCAAACAAATAGAACACAGAGAGACAGACAAAGGCTGAATTCCACAGGGTTGGGGTCGATTTGAATTGAAGGCAGTCAATTCAGGAAGTACAATGAAATTCCAATTCAATAATTGAAAAAACTGCATCTATTTTCTATGACTTCTCAATTAACTGAAAAGTAGACGCTATTCAATTCAAAAGTTGTTCCACTTTATTTTAAATTCAAATTACTTACTGAATTGACTGACTTCATACTCTAATGAGGAGATGGTGTTGTCTCCGCCCTAACAATGGGATTTGTTGTCGCAACAGTGGAATGGCAGGCAGGTGGAAACATTCTAGCCAATGAGAGGGCAGATATGCACGTGAACAGCAAACACAACTCTGACATGAAACTGTTTTTCTCAAAGTTGCCCAGATGCCACGTACATCCACTTATATCAATACATAAAAACTGTATATCTCTGTATTCTTGCTGGAATAGATTTTGACGGGAGTGGAGCCTCTCGCTTCGCTTCACTCCTTCCTCTCTGATTCAATTCAGAATGACCCCAACCCGTGTATTCAAACTGGGTTCATGACCCATAATTGTTGACATAGTTTACACTCCAAAAGTATTGGTAACAATTTTTGCATACCTGAGCTGTTAATTAAGTAAATATATAATGCTTTAATGATCACAAAAAAGTTATTCAGAATAGGCTATGGAAGAAAATAGATAATACAACAAAATATAAAATCAAGTGACAAAACTGACCAACATATTGTAATTGATGAAAAAAATATCTAAATGGTTAGATACAGTATAATGCTTTATTGATCACTAAGAAATAATTCAGTGCCACACAGCAGAATAGGCTATGGAAGGAAAATACATTATACAACGAAATACAAAATGAAGTGACAGATCTATAAAATGCAGTCAATGTGAATTTTGGATTGTGGGGTGTCAAGCTACAACCACAGAGTTTCCTGATCAGCTTATTTACTTTTACCTGAGCTTGATGTGTGCAGTTAATACACCTGTGTTAGGGAAAAGGAAAGGTGGGATACCTAATCAGCTGTACAACTGAATGCATTCAGCTGAAATGTGTAGTAGAGGTTGTTAAATAATCTTAGCCTCGCACAATCACTTCATCTTCCCTGAAACCTAGGGCCTATTCGAGACAGTTAAACATTTACATTGTTGCAGACAGCCTACTTCAGGTAAAAGACAAGACATAAATCATGGCGTTATGTAAGGAATATTGTCCTTTCCGAAGTGTATTTTGAGAAACGCTTCACCGCTCTGAAAGCATGTGTAAAGTAAACTGTCTCAAGTAAACCCACTCCATAGAGAATTAACTCCAAACTAATAACTGGAGTACTGTACTGGTGAGAGTGCATGGTGTGCTATCCTGGGTGGTGGGGTTGGAAACACTATATTACACATCAACCAGCTCTCTCTTCCAGGTCCTCCACCAGGTAACGGTCTGCTTCTCTCAGAACCTGGTAGAACTGCTCTTGGACATTAGTTCCCTTCCGCACAACCATGTCCAGCAGGGCCTGGTTCTTCAGGGTCATTTTGGTTTTGCTGACCACTTCCTCCCTCTCCACTTCAATCAGAACCCCTCTGTCCTGGAGACGTAGGAGTATGGGCTGCAACGGTCCCAACGCCATCTTGTGTTTCTTGATAAAGGCTTGACTAGTGGGGATAGAGAGGTTGGCAGGAGGGGATACTGAGAATGGGGCTGAAACTGGACGAGGGGAAAAGTCTTATCTCCTTGCATTTACAAAGGACATTCTGTACAATAATGGGTATGCAATACAATCAGAAAGAATCCTCCACAAATATCTATAAAAAACTTTAAACATGTACTCACTATTAGTGTGCAGTTGCCTCATTTCAATGTCTTCATTTTGATGGATTATCCACAGATTTGTTCTGAACTGCGCACATTCATGTTCACTGGTTCTGAAATGGTACCATATCCAGCTTGATTTTTCAACTTTTTCTTCAACTTTTCTATCTCTTTATTTCTCTTCTTCACCTCTTCCATCCAGTATTTATTTCTCTCCATGTTTGTTTCCTCATTGCTTTCTTTTTCTATCAGAGGATGTCTCTGTTCGTCTTCTGGAGATTCTGGACAATCGGTTGGGGTCTGATCGTCTACTTTTGGCAGACTAAGAAGAGACTGTAGTCTTACCATTTCCTCATCCTTCTTTTTATTGATCGCCTCCAGTTCTGTGTTCTCATGAAGGGACTCCTAGGATTCGTCATTGATACATGTTGACAGACGTGACTTCATGTTTTGAATTGTTTTTAAAATGTTGGCTTTCAGCGTTATCTTATTGTTCAATGTCTTTGATGTTATAATCTCAGGATCGATGGCTTCTTGCTCCATGTAGATATTCTCACATTAGTTTTTAAGAGACGTTCTCCCAAATTCCGATCTTGTCTCATTGCTGTAACTCCCCAACATGCTTGGGAGGCGAAGGTCGAGTTATGCGTCCTCCGAAACATGACCGCATCTTAACACCTGCTTTCTTAACCCAGAAGCCAGCCGCACCAATGTGTCGGAGGAAACACTGTTCACCTGACGACTGGGGTCAGCCTGCAGGTGCCCGGCCCGCCACAAGGAGCCGCAAAAGTGCGATGAGCCAAGTAAAGCCCCACCCCTGGCCAAACCCTCCTCTAACCCGGAAGACCCTGGGCCAATTGTGTGCCGCCCTATGGGACTCCCGATCACGTCCTGTTGTGATACAGCCCTTGATCAAACTCGGGTCTGTAGTGATGCCTCTAGCCCTGCGATGCAGTGCCTTAGACCGCTGCACCACTCGGGGGGGCCCGTGCTCTAACTTCTTGATATTTTCTTGGTCCACATTTCTCTATCAAGTCTTTAAAATAACTTTTGATGATCTCCTTACTGAGGCTAAATTTAGCAATGTTTTCCATTTTTGTGAATTACACTACTGTAGGATTTCATAATCTTGCGGTAAGCAAATATTCCATTATGTTCCACTCACTCTTGTTAAAAGTAGACTTGTCAGATGTGATTTTGATAACCAAGAGGACAGCATTGGGCCCATATTCACATGACTTTACAGATGCTTTAATCCTCCAAAAATGATTTGCTTTACTCAATTTGAGTCCAGACTGACTCCAGTCTAGAGAGCAGATCACTGTTATTTTCCGATGTTTTTTCTTCACACGTTGTTTCTTACTTAATGTCCAGAGAGTGAATGTCTTGTCAAGGATTATGTTTGCTGCAGTACTCTTTCCAGCATCTTGACCACCAATGATCACAAAGTCCAGACGACTGAACAGGACCTCTGGTGATGATTTAGCAGGGAAAAGACAAACAAAAACTGTGAGGTAAGAGTAGATAACAGATGTTATGATAACTATAGATAAACAAATGTCATGATTCTTTCTCTAAATCTGCAATCAGCATACAGTATATACATTGAGGTACAAAAGTATTTGGACAGTCACAAATGTTTTGTTATTTTGGATTTGAAATGATACAATGATACAGTCAAATTATATAGTCAAAAGTTTAGTATTTGGTCGCATATTCCTAGTACGTAATTATTACATCAAGCTTCTAACTCTGCATACTTGTTAAATGCATTACGGATAATCATGAATGAATCGTGAATAATGATGAGTGAGAATGTTAGAGGCGTGAATATATATATATATTTTTTTTTACCTCCCCTGTTATTGGTAATGGTGAGAGGTTAGCTTGTTCTGGGGGGTATGATTTTTGTCCCTCAAACTTTCTCACTCATTATTCATGATTCATTCAGGATCATCCGTAATAAGGGTAGCATCCACATTAATGTAGAAGTGTGCAGAAACGTTGTATTCTTATTTACAATAAAAGTAACTCCAAAATGACACTACATTAATTATTTATATTTCTATCATATGATGGAAAATGCATCATACGGGCCAGATTTCTGTATTTTGAAAGTTACATATCTTGAAAACTTGATTGCTGAGATGCAAAACATTTTGGGGCAATGTCAACAAAGGACTAATGAAAAAAATACCAAAATAGTTTTTGGGTGGAGTTTTCCTTTAACATTTAGAATGAATCCACAGTACCATTACTCTTTGTTTGTAACTGATTGATTTGGGAATTGGGCATTATAATTTCTTAAATGATTAACCTATCGTCTTTATCTAACTCTTCATTTTTTATTATTGAAACCTTATCAGTGGCTGGGGAGAGGACACAGTGATGCAGGGTAAGTTATTATTTCATATTAATTCAAAAAATAATTTTGATAAAGAAATGTGCATTAATATTTTTGGGAGCAAGTAATGATCAGACACATACCATTTTTACTGTGTCTGCCTCCCATACCGCAATGTCATGTAGGATTCTTGTTTAAAATGCACTAGATCCAAGGGAACTACGGCAGATTCCATTTGATAGAAGACAATGGCAGCCGGGTTCTTTATATCATTCTATGGAGAGAGGACACATTAAGTCAGGCAAGGAAAATGTCAACCTTTAGATATAACTCCCCAGTGCTTTCACAAGTGATGCAGAACCTGCATGGTTTGGAGACTGCCAATCTGCCATTTCTTGCAGTTTAATATTTGATGTGTTATCAGTTTTAGAACTGCTTATATTTCAAGCTTATATACATCATGTTATTTGTAACTTTAGTCATTCTTACGTTTCTTACCTCACCTGGTCATTTTTGACATAAAGGGGAAGTTCAGTATTTTACAACCTTAATTGGTTTCTCACCCTGAACTATGGGCTAGGAGAAACTCTAGTCCTTGGTCCAGTTCTTTAGAAAAGCCACTACAAACTTCAGCCAAGTTCCGACCACTGCTATCTAAAATAAATCAATGGGAGTGATAGGTGAATACTAATCGCCGCGTGAAAAAAAACTATTTTCTAATAGTGAAGACATCAAAACTATGAAATACATATGGAATCATGTAGTAACCAAAAAAGTGTTAAACAAATCAACAATAATTTTATATTTGAGATTCTTCAAATAGCCACCCTTTGCCTTGATGACAGCTTTGCACACTCTTGGCATTCTCTCAATTAGCTTCATGAGGTTGTCACCTGGAATGCATTTCAATTAACAGGTGTGTCTTAAAAGTTAATTTGTAGAATGTCTTTCCTTCTTAATGCATTTGAGCCAATCACTTGTGTGATGGGAAAAGACCATGTCCATATTATGGCAAGAACAGCTCAAATAAGGAAAGAGAAACAACAGTCCATCATTACTTTAAGACATAAAGGTCAGACAATACGAAAAATGTCAAGAACTCTGAAAGTTTCTTCAAGTGCAGTCGCAAAAACCATCAAGTGCTATGATGAAACTAGCTCTCATGAGGACCGCTTCAGGAATACAAGACCCAGAGTTACCCTGCTGCAGAGGATAAGTTCATTAGAGTTACTAGCCTCAGAAATTGCAGCCCAAGTAAATGCTTCACAGAATTCAAGTAACAGACACATCTCAACATCAACTGTTCAGAGGAGACTGTGTGAATCAGGCCTTCATGGTCGAATTGCGGCCAAGAAACCACTACTAAAGGACACCAATAATAAGAAGAGACTTGTTTGGGCCAGGAAACACGAGCAATTGACATTAGACCGCTGGAAATCTGTCCTTTCGTCTGGAGTCCAAATTTTAGATTTGTGGTTCCACCCACCGTGTCTTTGTGAGACGCGGTGTGAGTGAATGGATGATCTCTGCATGTGTATTTCCCACCGTAAAGCATGGAGGAGGAGGTGTTATGTTGTGGGGGTGCTTTGCTGGTGACACTGTCTGTGATTTATTTAGATTTCAAGGCACTCTTAACCAGCATGGCTACCACAGCATTCTGCAGTGATACGCTATCCCATCTGGTTTGGGCTTAGTGGGACTATCATTTATCAACAGGAAAATAACCCAACATTCTTCCAGGTTGTGTAAGGGCTATTTTACCAAGAAGGAAAGTGATGGAGTGCTGCATCCGATGACCTGTCCTCCACAATCCCCCGACCTCAACCAAATTGAGATGGTTTGGGATGAGTCGGGCCACAGAGTGAAGGAAAAGTAGCCAACAAATTCTCAGTATATGTGTGAACTCTTTCAAGACTGTTGGAAAAGCATTCCAGGTGAAGCTGGTTGAGAGAATGCCAAGAGTGTGCAAAGCTGTCATCAAGGAAAAGAGTGGCTATTTGAAGAATCTCAAATATAAAGTATATTTTATTATATTTCATGGGTACTATGATTCCATATGTGTTATTTCATAGTTTTAATGTCTTCACTATTATTCTACAATGTAGAAAATAGAAAAAATAAAGAAAAGCCTTTGAATGAGTAGGTGTTCTAAAACTTTTGACCAGTAGTGTAGTTGATTTGAGTTGATGTCTTTAAAAATGGTACACTCTGTCTTTTTATGAACAATGTTAGATGAACTTTCCAAATTGTTCCAATAGTAGTTTAAACTAACTGAAAGTAGACTATGGTAAGCTTTAGTTTCAGTTCTATAATTATTTCAATAATTATGTTCAATAATTATATTATATGCATATTGCCTATGGGTAACATCCTTAAACACTTTTGGTTTGGTTCTTTTCTCTTAACATGATTTAGTTTTGTTATTAACTAAGCTCTTTTCTCTTAATATGATATAGTTTTGTTATTAACTAAGCTTGTAAATGAACCAAGAAGAGTGAAAAGACTCCTTGGTCATTACAGCATCGGTTCTCCAAAAGACAGTTATACTGTATATAGTGTGTACTTAATTATGTGGTGGTCAACACAATCAACAGGCACTCACCAGACAGTGAAGCCATCTTCTCATGAATATAAGTGTCCTCTACTATAACAGAACATGAACATAAAACTTCAGGAGGTTTTTTAAAGCAATGTTTTATATCCGGTTTTCTACAGTCATCTGTTCAATCCATTCAGCTGTGTCAAAAGCTTTGTTTTTACCTGGTGC
This sequence comes from Salvelinus namaycush, assembly GCF_016432855.1. Taxonomy (NCBI): domain Eukaryota; kingdom Metazoa; phylum Chordata; class Actinopteri; order Salmoniformes; family Salmonidae; genus Salvelinus; species Salvelinus namaycush. The sequence goes on along the minus strand of NC_052342.1, from coordinate 20,659,564 downwards.
TGTCATGCTTCCTTGGTCCTGATCTTTTAAACATTCTGAATTAGACCACATTTTAAGATCTGTGTCTACACACGCTATTAAAGTGTCTCTTACCCACCCACTGTGTCTGCAGTGTGACCAGATATCATTGTTGTCCCTCCCTGTATGCAAACTATTTGACAGATATTCTTTTAAAATCCTTTTAAGACACATATTGATGTCATAAGCCAATGGTGCCACCTGTCAATGTTATTATAGTTGCGGGATAATGATGATTTAAATGTTTTCACTGTCCAGATCTGTCTGCTGGCAGGTAGCCTACCAGTGAGAGCGTTTGAATGCAAGTTCGAATCCCGAGCCAACTAGGTGAAAAATCCGTCAATCTGCCCTTGAGCAAGACATTCAACCCTAATTGCTCCAGGCCCGATGTCAATAATGGCTCATCCCTGGCTGTGACCCAACTCTCTGAGGGTGTTTCAGGGGGAGTGGGTTCTGCAAAAAACACATTTCCATTTCACACCACACACTCGTACATTTGACAAAATTGTACATGTGTCAAACAGGACAAATATAAGTACCCCCTATTCACACTTGTGAGATACCCATACAGGATGTGTGAAGTTCTGATCCTAATCATCTCAAAATGTGCCTTTTTGTTCATCTACACTAGTCTACAAATGTGGGCGCAATCAGGACATGGGTCACATCTTAGCACCTTGTATAAACAGAGCTCAAATGTTTTCTCTATGAGGAAGGGTGTGGTTGTTGTTGAACCTTTTGAAACTGTGTTGTCTGCATGTGCCTTTCTCTCCTGCTGCCTTCTTTCACTCCTCTTCACCGATCTGAGACAACTGGTAAGGTGTTAGCAGCTCCATCTAGTTTCCGCCACATTGTTTTTACATTTCCAGTCCTATCAGATTTGTGGAGGGGAGAAAATTATAGCAGAGGGGAGGGAACATCTTCTAGTAATAAAACACAGCCATCTTCTATATTGTCCTCTCTGAAGTTCCCCATAATCACATGACTTCTCATATCCTCCCAGACACATATTGTGGTTTGTATCATCATGAACTTAGAAACAGTTGCTAGAGTCTGTAAAACATCTTACCTTTCACTACCCTTCCCTTCATAAAACTGCACGTTGCTCAAATATGAATTACTATTCTTTAATTTGCATGTGTTGATAATTGTTTTGCTAATACAAGTATTTGATTATAAGTATTGGATTATTATTTTGGATAAGCCTTGGATATTTAAAGATACAGGAATAGTGTAATATGATGAAGTTAATGTTTTGGGAAGTTTTTAATGATTGTTTTGAAACTGTTTGGTACCACCTGTCAGTTGTTGCATTTTTTGGTGCCCTGCTACCAGAGTCGACATGGGTTCGAGTCCAACCCATACACTTCTGACTCGACTTCATCTCGGGCCTAACACCCGTGCCAATATATCCTCCAAACACCAGCTTCTCTGGCATTATCACTTATTGGGACCCTAGGACTAAACACCTCCCTCTGCAACTGGACCCTGGACTTCCTGACGGGCTGTCCGCAGGTGGTAAGGGTAGGCAACAACACGTCTGCCATGCTGATCCTCAACACCGGGGCCCCTCAGGGGTGTGTACTTAGTCTCCTCCTGTACTCCCTGTTCACCCACGACTGCGTGGCCAAACACGACTCCAACACCATCATTAAGTTTGCTGACAACACAACAGTGGTAGGCCCGATCACCGACAACGTTGAGACAGCCTATAGGGAGGAGTTCAAAGACCTGGCTGTGTGGTGCCAGGACAACAACCTCTCCCTCAATGTGAACAAGACAAAGGAGCTGATCGTGGACTACAGGAAAAGGAGGGCCGAACAGGCCCCCATTAAAATCAATGGGGCTGAAGTGGAGTGGTTCGAGAGTTTCAAGTTCCTTGGTGTCCACATCACCAACAATCTATCATGGTCCAAACACACCAAGACAGTTGTGAAGAGGGCATGACAAAACCTTTTCCCCCTCAGGAGTGTGAAAAGATTTGGCATGGGTCCCCAGATCCTCAAAAAGTTATACAGCTGCACCATCGAGAGCATTTTGACCGGTTGCATCACCGCCTGGTATGGAAACTGCTCGGCATCTAACCATAAGGCGCTACAGAGGGTAGTGCGTACGGCCCAGTACATCACTGGGGCCAAGCTTCCTGCAATCAGAGGAAAGCCCATAAAATTGTCAGAGACTCTAGTCACCCAAGGCATACTGTACACAATCCATGTATGAATTTTCTCAATGCTTAAAAATACTTCTTTAACCTGTCTCCTCCCCTTCATCTACATTGAGTATGATTACATGCACACAATAATGAGATAATTGTGAATAGTCTGATTAATATAATAGTTTGTTTACATGCTTTGCAAGAAAAATGATTTCCCTAACAATCTTGTTTACATGGACACATCTGAAATCAGGCTACCTGACGGCACTCTGATAAATGGAGAAATTCGCCAATCAAAATAATGACACAATACCTGTTAGCAAAGATGTCAGCTAGATATGACGTGCAGGAGCATGCAGGGATTTGTAGTTTTGCATGTCTACTTTGATGCTAAATAGCATTTTCATATCTGAGAGTAAATAAATCCGAATATATTGATAAGTCACCTTGTGTCACGTTCCTGACCTATTTCTGTTAGTTTGTTGTATGTGTTAGTTGGTCAGGACGTGAGGTTGGGTGGGCATTCTATGTTTTCTGTTTCTGTGTTGGTTTTGGGTTGCCTGGTATGGCTCTTAATTAGAGGCAGGTGTTTGGCGTTCCTCTAATTAAGAGTCATATTTAGGTAGGCGTTGTCACAGTGTTCGTTGTGGGTGATTGTCTTCCGTGTCTGTGTAATTGTTTGCACCATACGGGACTGTTACGGTTTGTTCGGTTTGTGTAGTCATTTTGTCCTATTCGTGCGTTCTTCTTGTTTTATGTAAGTTCGTCGTATAGGTCTGTCTACACCGTTTGTTGTTTTGTTAGTTTAGTTAAGTTCGTGTTTTCGTTTAATAAATATGTGTTCAAACTCCACTGCGCCTTGGTTCGATCAATACTCCTCCTTTTCGGTAGAAGAGGAGGAGGACCGCCGTTACAGAATCACCCACCAAATCTCCAGAACCAAGCAGCGGAGTAAACGGAGTAAGGGACAGGAAAAGAAGGAGGAATGGACTTGGGACGATATATTGGACGGGAAAGGTTGCTACACATGGGAGGAGATCCTGGCTGGTAGGGATCGCCTCCCATGGGAACAGCTGGAGGCACTGAGGAGAGCAGAGGCTACCGGAGAGAGGAACCGGAGTTATGAGGGAACGCGTCTGGCACGGAAGCCCAAAAAGCCCGTGAGTAACACCCAAAAATTTATTGGGGGGGGGCTAAGAGGTAGTGGGCCAAGGGCAGGTAGGAGACCTGCGCCCACTTCCCAGGCTTACCGTGGAGAGTGGGAGTACGGGCAGGCGCCGTGTTACGCAGTAGAGCGCACGGTGTCTCCTGTACGAGTGCATAGCCCAGTGCGGGTTATTCCACCTCCCCGCACTGGTAGGGCTAGATTGGGCATTGAGCCAGGTGTCATGAGGCCGGCTCAACGCGTCTGGTCTCCAGTGCGTCTCCTCGGGCCGGCATACATGGCACCTGCCTTACGCATGGTTTCCCCGGTTCGCCTACATAGGCCGGTGCGGGTTATTCCACCTCCCCGCACTGGTCGGGCGACCGGGAGCATTCAACCAGGTAAGGTTGGGCAGGCTCAATGCTCAAGAGTGCCAGTACGCCTCCACGGTCCGGTATTTCCGGCGCTACCTCCCCGCCCCAGCCTAGTACCTACAGTGCCTACACTACGCACTAGGCTACCAGTGCGTCTCCTGAGCCCTGTTCCTCCTCCACGCACTCTCCCTGTAGTGCGTGTATCCAGTTCGGTGCCTCCAGTTCCGGCACCACGCACTAAGCCTCCTGTGCGTCTCCAGAGCCCTGTACACACTGTTTCTTCTCCCCCTACTAATCCTGATGTGCTTGTCCTCAGCCCGGTGTCACCAGTGCCGGTACCACGCACCAGGTATAGAGTGGGCTTTGAGAGTACAGTGTGCCCTGTCCCTGCTCCCCGCACTAGTATGAAGGTGCGTATCCTTAGCCCGGTGCCTCCAGTTCCGGCACCACGCACCAGGTCTACAGTGCGCCTTATCCGGCCAGAGCCATCCGTCTCACCAGCGCCATCTGAGCCATCCGTCTCCCCAGCGCCATCTGAGCCATCCGTCTCCCCAGCGCCATCTGAGCCATCCGTCTCCCCAGCGCCATCTGAGCCATCCGTCTCCCCAGCGCCATCTGAGCCATCCGTCTCCCCAGCGCCGTCTGAGCCATCCGTCTCCCCAGCGCCGTCTGAGCCATCCGTCTCCCCAGCGCCGTCTGAGCCATCCGTCTGCAATGAGCCTGCAAAGCCGCCCGTCTGCCATGAGCCTGCAAAGCCGCCCGTCTGCCATGAGCCTACAGAGCCGTCCGCCAGACAGGAGCCGCCAGAGCCGCCCGTCAGACAGGATCCGCCAGAGCCGCCCGTCAGACAGGATCTGCCAGAGCCGCCAACCAGACAGGATCTGCCAGAGCCGCCAACCAGACAGGATCTGCCAGAGCCGCCAACCAGACAGGATCTGCCAGAGCCGCCAACCAGACAGGATCTGCCAGAGCCGCCAACCAGACAGGATCTGCCAGAGCCGCCAACCAGACAGGATCTGCCAGAGCCGCCAGCGAGCCATGAGCAGCCAGAGCCGCCAGCGAGCCATGAGCAGCCAGAGCCGTCAGCCAGCCATGAGCGTCGAGAGCCGTCAGCCAGCCATGAGCGTCGAGAGCCGTCAGCCAGCCATGAGCGTCGAGAGCCGTCAGCCAGCCATGAGCGTCGAGAGCCGTCAGCCAGCCATGAGCGTCGAGAGCCGTCAGCCAGCCATGAGCGTCGAGAGCCGTCAGCCAGCCATGAGCGTCGAGAGCCGTCAGCCAGCCATGAGCGTCGAGAGCCGTCAGCCAGCCATGAGCGTCGAGAGCCGTCAGCCAGCCATGAGCGTCGAGAGCCGTCAGCCAGCCATGAGCGTCGAGAGCCGTCAGCCAGCCATGAGCGTCGAGAGCCGTCAGCCTGCCATGAGCGTCGAGAGCCGTCAGCCTGCCATGAGCGTCGAGAGCCGTCAGCCTGCCATGAGCGTCCAGATTCGTCAGTCAGCCATGAGCTGCCCTTCAGCCAGAAACGGCTATATACCCAGAACTGCCCCTCAGTCCAGAGCTGTCTCTCTGTCCGGAGCTGCCTTTCAGTCCGGAGTTGCCCCTCTATCATGATCTCCCTCTTTATTCTTATCTATCCCTCTGTCTGGTGCTATCCCTCTGTCTTGATCAATCTCTCTGTCCCGGTGCTGTCCCTGTCATTTATGTTACTAAGAGGATTTTGTGGGGGTAAATTGAGGGTGGACATTTGTAGGGGGAGAGGGAGGCTAGGATTGATTATGGTGGGGTGGGGACCTCGCCCGGAGCCTGAGCCACCACCGTGGTCAGATGCCCACCCAGACCCTCCCCTAGACTTTGTGCTGGTGCGCCCGGAGTTCGCACCTTATGGGGGGGGTTATGTCACGTTCCTGACCTATTTCTGTTAGTTTGTTGTATGTGTTAGTTGGTCAGGACGTGAGGTTGGGTGGGCATTCTATGTTTTCTGTTTCTGTGTTGGTTTTGGGTTGCCTGGTATGGCTCTTAATTAGAGGCAGGTGTTTGGCGTTCCTCTAATTAAGAGTCATATTTAGGTAGGCGTTGTCACAGTGTTCGTTGTGGGTGATTGTCTTCCGTGTCTGTGTAATTGTTTGCACCATACGGGACTGTTACGGTTTGTTCGGTTTGTGTAGTCAAATTGTCCTATTCGTGCGTTCTTCTTGTTTTATGTAAGTTCGTCGTATAGGTCTGTCTACACCGTTTGTTGTTTTGTTAGTTTAGTTAAGTTCGTGTTTTCGTTAAATATGTGTTCAAACTCCACTGCGCCTTGGTTCGATCAATACTCCTCCTTTTCGGAAGAAGAGGAGGAGGACCGCCGTTACACCTTGTCCGAGAGAGACATGGTTATCAAAACATCACGCCAAGGTAGGCCTACACATCCCCTATTTTAAGTCTTTCTAAAATCACTGGGAAAAATCTATAGTGGAAAAACGATTGTAACCATTTCCCTGTTTGACCGCTAGGTTTTATGGGTATTATGACACCTCCACTGTGGGGCTCCATACTGTACCTAAGAGCCAATCCACTTGATGCGAGCTCACCCACCTTAAGCACATGGCAGTCTTCCTGAAGTCCTCATTCACTCTCTGATACTCTGTGTAGTCTGGTACAAATCCAAAATGGATTCATTAGTTGTCAATGGACACTTCCAGACGTATGAAAATAAAGAGGATGTTTAGAAATTCTATAACTTTGTATCGGCAAATGCTCACAGACAAAATGTTTGTTATGTTTCCGATTGCCATAGTAACATTGTAAGTACTGTCAGACATTTGTTTGGACAATAATAATCTAAGGGTTAAAGGTGTGTGTAAGAAGTTATAAAGCACTTTTAGAGAAGAAGAGTGAGCAGAGGTCAGAGATTTAAATAATTCAGCTCCTCGCCGACAACGTTCTCTGGGTGTTTCAGCTATATGACGTGTTTCGAAACCTGAGCAGTGGCAGTCGCCTCCATCCTCCTCACATCCACGGCTCACCGGCCTCTCTGTCCATCCAACCTGTGAATGGCCTCCTTGGGGAGCCTCTCCTGGTCTCCCCGCCGTCCCAGGATGCACCACGCCATGCGAGCGTACACCTCTTCCAGCTCCCTCTCCCTCTGCAGTGACCCCTGGAGGCACCCCTGGACAAGGTACAATTGAGCGGTTCAAGATTATAGAATGAAATGACTGAAAACGCAGTCATTTAAGATATACAGTATGTCAAATTATATTTGGATTTACTTCTACCCGATGCCTTTTATGATGGTTTTTGATTGGGTTCTCATAATGCTGAGAGGAACATGATGGTTGTACTGGTAGTTAGTGGTTTTTCACACACACACACACACACACACACACACACACTATGAAATTGAACTCCTTACCGTATTCATCCCTGAAGCGACCTTATACATGTTGTCTCCCACCTTTTCCACAATCCCCTCCACCAGAGTTTCTCCTTATCTGACAATGTCTGTTGATCTTCTCCATGTCTTTGTCAGAGTTAATTTTCCTCATCTCTCCTCAATCCACTGTGGCAACTCTGGCACCATTGTATTGTACCATTGTCTCTGAACAGTTGTTTGAGTTTCTTATCTTAAATCAAAGTCATCCATAACATATTTACTTGTTTTCTTTTTTTCTTTTTTGTTGAATTTTCTTTTTTGTCTCTGGTCTGTTATTCCGGTACACTTATACACAAGCAGTGACACATCTTTGTGTTAAGAAAAATATCAAAGGGCTAATATACTGTAATATCAAAATTGAATATGGAAAAGGAAACTGATATTGCTTATAGTTACGATATTAACAAGAAAAGGGTTCAAATACATATATGACTATAAACAAATCTAACCGAAAAGATGACAAAGATCCATGACATTGACTGTTGTCAATAATGAACTGAGTCTGAAGTGAGTAGCACCTACACTACAAAGTATGTGGACATCCTTTCAAATTGGTGGATTTGGCTATTTCAGCCACACCTGTTGCTGACAAGTGTATAAAATCGAGCACACCGCCATGCAATCTCCATAGACAAACACTGGCAGTAGAATGACCTGTACTGAAGAGCTCAGTGACTTTCAACGTGGCACCGTCATAGGATGACACATTTCCAAGAAGTCAGTTCATCAAATTTCTGGTCTGCTAGAGGTCAACTGTAAGTGCTGTTATTGTAAAGTGGAAATGTTTAGGAGCAACAACAGCTCAGCCGCAAAGTGGTAACCCACACAACCTTACAGAACTGGATCGCCAACTGTTGAAGCACGTAGTGTGTAAAAATCATCTGTCCTCAGTTGCAATACTCACTACGAGTTCAAAACTGCCTCTGGAAGCAATGTCAGCACAAGAACTGTTCGTCGGGAGCTTAATGAAATGGGTTTTCATGGCAGAGCAGCCGCACACAAGCCTAAAATCACCATGCGCAATGCCAAGCGTCAGCTGGAGTGATGTAAAGCTCATCGCCATTGGACTCTGGAGCAGTAGGGACCAACTCCATATTAATGCCCATGATTTTGTAATGAGATGTTCAACGAGCATGTAATGTATTTAATTAATTATGTTTACATCACCATGCTTCTCCTATTGCTGACAGGAAGGGCTTCAGCTTGTCTTGCACAGCTGGGTCATTGCGTGGTATCTTCTTCATGAGGTCTCGTGTTTTTGTGATTGATTCATTAAATCCAAAGGCTTTTATCATCATATCTGTTACATCCAGTTGTTTTGCATGTTCCAGTTTTCCCCTGGGGATTTCAGTCAAAAAGTGCTTCAGTCTTTTGAATTCATCTTCAAGGAGTTCACACAAGATGTTGTAAAGTGTGTCCTCCCACTCCGCCTTTTCGGTGATTCCTAATATGATAGAAATATAGGATTATAATTTTGAACTCTATAAAATGTTTTTGTTTGACTAAAATAACATTATCAAATACTTTTGGGGTATGATTAGGCCTCCTGTACAATAACTGTATTGTATTATTTGATGTAATCTTCTCAAAAAATACAGTGGTGTAAAGTACTTAGGTAAAAATACTTTAAAGTACTAGTTAACTAGTTTTTCGGGTATTTGTATTGTACTTTACTATTTATATTTTTGACTTTTACTTTTACTTCACTACATTCCCAATGAAAATAATGTACTTTTTACTCCATACATTTTCCCTGACACCCAAATGCTTAGCAGGACAGGAAAATGGTACAATCCACACACATCAAGAGAACATCCCTGGTCATCTCTACTGCCTCTTATCTGGCAGACTCAGTAAACACATATGCTTTGTTTATAAATTATGTCTGAGTGTTGGAGTATGCCCCTGGCTCTCCGTAATAAAAAAATAAAAGAAATTGTGCCATCTGATTTGTTTAATATAAGGCATGTGAAATGATTTATACTTTTACTTTTGATACTTAATTAAGTATATTTAAAACCAAATACTTTTAGACTTTTACTCAAGTTGTATTTTACTGGGTGACTCACTTTTACTTGAGTCATTTTCTATTAGGGTATGTTTACATTTACTCAAGAATGACAATTTCCACCACTGGAAAAATACAACATAACGGTAAAGCACAATAGGTTTATTACTTCTATTATGACACTAACCTACATGTTTCAACACTAGCCTCTAGCAATTTCAACTTCTAAACTTCTTCCACGGGCGTAAAAATACTGTTGGACAGCTGAAGCAAGTACAACACTATTCTTGTTTTTAGAAAATACAATTTAACAATGCCAAATTACCCAAGATTTTAGTTGTGTGTTAAGTAAACATTTGTGAATGGAGCTATTAAAATTGAGCAAGCCCCATTCCTCAGTATCATAGCAAACCAATAAGCAATAAGCATAGCATAGCATTAGTGGACATTTCTTCAGTTGCTGTCAACTTGTCTTGTGTTTGCTTCAACGTTTCTTTTGTTTGCTTCAACTCTTCTTTTGTTTGCTTCAACTCTTCTTTTGTTTGCTTCAACTCTTCTTTTGTTTGCTTCAACTCTTCTTTAGTTTGCTTCAACTCTTTTGTTTCTTTGTCCTCTTCTGTCTGTTTATAATTTTTCTTTACTTTGGGACTTAACTGATCAATTTGAGCCTCTAATTCTTGTATTTCTTCAGTCTTCTGTTTAATGATATTGTTCAGTTTTTCTATCTCAATCTCAATGGATTCACATTTTTTCTTATTCTTCTTATAGCTTGGCAGATGTGATTTAAGTTCTTTGTACTTCATTTCAAGGTTTTTTTTCAGAGATGTCTTTTTCTTCAGTTTATTCTCTGTGGCAATCTCTTTCATGTTGAAATTCTCATTTTTGTTTTCAGCTATTTTTACCTCTAAATTGTAGATCAGCTCCCTACTCTGAACCTTCCATGAATTTATGTCAGAAAGACAAAAATACCTTCCTTCACATTTCTCTATCAACCAGTCAAGTTTAACTTTAGTAATGTATTCGTCAATAGGCATATTTTCTTTCATCAATCCTTTCTCATTTGTGAACAGCACCATTATATTTTCCCATACTTGTTCAGTGAACATTTCTTCAAACATGCTTTTTCCTTCTTCATTTGTGAAAATAGCTAGAGAGTCTGTACAACCGATTTTAATAACCAAGATGAGAGCGTTAGGTCCATCTGTAAATGACGACTTGACAGATTTTAGAATCTGCTGTTTTGTCTCATTACTTAATTGTCCAGACCAACCTGGAGTGCGGATCACAGTAATTTTACGATTGCCTGAGTTGGTCTCTTTCTTCACAGCTTGTTTGCTCCATGATGTCCAGTAACTGAATTCCTTTTTGTTCAGGATGATGTTTCCTGCTGTATTCTTTCCAGCACCATGGTAGCCAATAATCACAAAATCCAGTTTTTCAAAAAGGACAACTGTTGGTGACAGGGTAATGACAAACCAAAAATAGTGTTAGATTCTTTTTTTATTATGTTTTTTTCTAAAGAGATTAAGAATGTAATGATTTAAACAATAATACAAGTTCATACCACCATCTTTTGACTCATCCTTTTCAACCAATGGAATATTATCAGAAGCTATGGAGAGGACAGAGTATGGTTAAGTATATAAAACATTTTTTTGAATGAACATGTTGGTGGCAACTAAGTAAAGAAACCTACCACTTGACCCGGATCCCATTTTAAGCCACTGCGATACCATGTAGGACTCCCATTGCTTTCAAACGCACTGTGTTCACTATTTGCTGCAGTGTCTACCGGTATTTGAATCCATCACAATGCCATCCTGTTCTTCTCCATGTTATGTTAATCCTGGGAGAGAATATAAATAATAATATACAGTTAGTCAAGAAAGCTTTAGAATTATAGTTGTTTATCTCCTTGGTGTCTTTATACGTGATACAGCACCTACCCAGTGGGCACAGACGTCAGTTAAACTTATAGTTTTGAATTACATTTGGTTGAGTTGTCAACTAGCTGTTGATGACTTGCAAATCTAATCAGTTTTCCATGTTGATTCAATGTCACCACATAGATATTTGGGGAATTAAATGTGTAAACAACGTTGATTCAACCAGCTATTACCCACTGATATTTTCCCCACAGCAGTTAAATGTTGTTGCATAATCATTGTCTCTTACATTACCTTGCCTAGTAAGTCCAAGGGCGTGGTTTGGTTTTATAGTTCAGTTGATAAGAAACTGCATCATGACAGTGTCAAACACAAACATACATGCACAACTGAGGATATAGTACAGTATTTTCTATTTTTTTGTTTTGAATTGTCCTCTTAAATACCACATAAATTAGATATTTTTCTTCTGCATACTGCTTAATGTCCAGTAAGGTACACTGATGCATAGGCAATCAGCATAGAATATCACAGTGCATTTCCCACTGAAAGATTAGAGTTGTGTTGTAAAGGCTTTCCTCCTCCTCTTCATCCGAAGAGGAGGAGCATGGATTCGACCAAAACGCAGCGTTTTGAAATGACATGATTTTAATGAACAAGACGAAAAAAACACGAAACGAAATACACTTGAATAATTAACAAAATAACAAAACGGAGTAGACAGACCTGGACATGGAACTTACATAAATACACAAAGAACTCACGAACAGGAACAGACTACATAAACCGAGACAGTCCCGTGTGGCGCGACAAACACAGACACAGGAGACAACCACCCACAAACAATCAATGTGAAAACACCTACCTTAATATGACTCTCAATCAGAGGAAATGAAAACCACCTGCCTCTAATTGAGAGCCATATCAGGTCACCCTTAAACAAACATAGAAACACATAACATAGACTACCCACCCAAACTCACGCCCTGACCGTCAAACACATACAAAATAACAGAAAACCGGTCAGGAACGTGACATGTGTGATGAAATACTGCTAACAGCAGTTGAGATTAAATAGCCTACCGCTTTAATTGTTGAGATGAAATACTGTTGAGATCAAATCAAATATTGTATGAAATATTCTTTTTAAAATCTACATTCATGAAGTACTGAAGATAAATATTGAGTTAAATGTTTATAAAGAGTAAACATTTCAAGGTTTACATTCAAGAAGGATACCAGTTTTTGTCTGAGCATGTAACGGCTTCAGTTGATGAGAGCACATGGCTAATGGAGTTTGTTTGAGCTGAAGTGAGACCTTTAAGAAAATTGACAAATCATTTCCTCTGCCCTTTTTGTTTTCCTGGTTTGGGTTTGGATGTTTGTCTCATATCAAATAGCGTGGTTTTTAGAATAAAAAGCAAGAGACAATTATATTTATGAAACAAAGCAATTGATCGGAATTATGTTGAAGCGGAATTGTCAAAAAACATATACATTTTTAAATACAAGTATTTTGCTGTTTGCCTCTGCTTCACTCTGCCTGCCCACACCAGACCTGACATTTTTCCAACTTTTGACAATTGAATAATTGTAGACCCAGGGTTCTGAAGCAACCTCCCCAAAAATACGTATTTTCCAGACGATGCAGTTAGGTTAATTTTAGATTCTGAATGAAAGGTGAATGTCACATTTGTCGTACGAAGGAGACCAAGGTGCAGCGTGGTACATTCTATTTTATTAACGAATGAACACTGAACAAACTAACAAACTAACAAAACGAACCATGAAGCTATATGGATAGTGCAGACAGGCAACTACACATAGGCATTTCCCTTTGGTGTTTGTGGGATCTTGTCTATCTAAATATGATCCCCAATCATAGACAACGATAAACAGCTGCCTCTGATTGAGAACCATATCAGGCCACCATAGACATACAAATCACCTAGACTTACAAAACCCTAGACATACAATAACCCTAGACAATTTAAAACCCCTAAACAATACAAAAACTAGCGTACCCACCCTAGTCACACTCTGACCTAACCAAAATATAAAGAAAACAGAGATATCTCAGGTTAGGGCGTGACAATGAAAATACATATTTTCCGGACGTTGAAAAGACGTCTATTCCGGACGTTGAAAATATATATTTTCCGGACATTGAAAAATGTATTTTTTCAGACATTTGAAAATACATGTTTTCCGGATGTTGAAATAAGGTACATTTTCTCGGTTCTGAATGAAAGTTGAAAATCCATATTTTTGGGTAATTGATTCTATGGACAAAATGAACTGCACATACATTCTCAACAAAGTAAGCAATATATCACAAAAATATTTTTGAATCGATGTATTATAGGGAAAAAAAGGGAACCAACTGGAGATTGCTACATAGAATTTTTATTATTGCTCCTATTGGTGACATACTCTGTCAGAATTTTTTTAAAGCTTTGAAACTGGCAGAAATTATGTTCCAAGTAGTCAAACCTACAGAATTAACTGACAGACCACTTCAACTACAATGTTTTATTTTACCTTTATTTAACTAGACAAGTCAGTTAAGAACAAATTCTTATTTTCAATGACAGCCTAGGAACAGCGGGTTAACTGCCTTGTTCAGGGGCAGAACAACTTTACTTTGTCAGCTCACGGATTCAATCTAGTATCCTTTCGGTTACTAATCCAACGGTCTAACCACTAAGCTACCTGCCGCCCCAATAATAATTCTCATGGTTATCATGGTTACATAATTGTTTTTCTTGCTGTGAGTCACTCTGGATAAGAATGACCGAAATGTCAAAACAAACACTTGCAAAGCATGCTGGGTACTATTTTAATTTAAGGATTCGCTCCATTTTTGAATTTTCTCCTAAAATTACATACCCAAATCTAACTACCTGTAGCTCAGGGCCTGAAGCAAGGATATACATATTCTTGATACCATTTGAAAGGAAACACTTTGAAGTTTGTGAAAATTTGAAATTAATGTAGAGACTAATACATATTAGATCTGGTAAAAGATAATACAAAGAAAAATACATGCATTTCTCTAGCCCAGGTGCAATTTAGGCTGTGGACACTAGACGGCAGCAGTGTATGTGCAAAGTTTTAGACTGATCCAATGAACTATTGCATATCTATTCAAAATGTTGTATCAAGACTGCCCAAATGTGCCTAATTGGTTTATTCATACATTTTCAAGTTCATAATTATGTACTCTCCTCAAACAATAGCATGGTATTATTTCACTGTAATAGCTACTGTAAATTGAACAGTGCAGTTAGATTAACACGAATTTAAGCTTTCTGCCCATATCAGATATGTCTATGTCCTGGGATTTTTTTTGTTTCTTACAACCTCATGCTAATCACATTAGCCTACATTAGCTCAACATTCCCCGAGGTCGGGACACCGATCCTGTAGAGGTTGGAGCTCTGCCCCCAAACAAGTACACATTTGGTCGGTCCGGACCAGAGAAATCTGAACGAATCATAAACGTATCTAGACTATGTTTCACAAGTTTGAACAGCACAGTACGGCATAGTGCAGTACAGTGGAGTACAGTATGGTATGGTACGGTACAGGACAGTAGAGTTTTATTCTGTACAGTAGAGTACAGTACAATACAGTAGATTTTAATTCAGTAGAGTACAGTACATTATACTGCACTATACTCTACTGTGCTGTGCTGTACTGTGCTGTGCTGTGCTGTGCTGTACTGTACTGTACTGTACTGTGCTCTACTGTATTCTAGTTTTGTTTACTGTACTGTAATGAACTGAACTCTGCTGTGCTCTACTGTACTGTGCTGTACTGTGCTATCCAAACTTGTTAAACATAACCAAATCACACCCAAAAATACACAATAAAAGACGTCCGGGCAGGACAACGTCGTTCCATGCTTTGTGGGTCAGGTCGTTACCAAACACACATAGTTCGCCATAGTCTAGAAGTTAGTAAACTGAAGCTAAGCAATTTTTGAGAAATCAATTTTAATTTGAAGGGGAAATCTGCAGTTGCAATGTACATTTTTTACTTATAAATTAATGCTATATTGATTTTTGAAGAATATAACTTATACATTTCTCATGAGCTTATTTAAACTGTTGTACAACATCAGAATCCAACCTATAAGCTTGTTTTACTCCAATGTTTTGTAAACCATGTAAATGTAAACAAACACTGTTAAAACTGAAAACATGGTTAAAACAATAATATTTTGATATCATGGATGGTCAATACTGAATTTAGATTTTGAAAGCAATGTTTTGTGACGGATATTCCAGTCATCAACAATCTGTTCAGCTGTGTAGAGAGAGTAGAGAGAGTAGAGTATTACTTTATTAATCCCAACTTGGGTAATTGTTTTATCATAACGTGCATCATCAATGACTTACAATGACAGGACACGCAACAATAACCAACACATGATAAAAGAAAAATGCACCAGAGTATCCCTAAAATAAAGTCTGATCCAAGTGCTATATTCTATCCTACTCTGGACAATAACAGGCAACCACATTTTCCAAAAGATGACCTCTTAAAAACAGTTTATCAACTACACTCCTCATGGCTGTGGGTAAAAATTACAGTCTAGACTTCTCTGTGGAACACCTGGGCAGGATGAACCTGCTACTGAAGCTGCTCCTGTGTTGCATTAGAGTGCTGTGGAGTGGGTGTGTGTCATCAGGGGTGGCAGGTAGCCTAGTGGTTAGAGCATTGAGCCAGTAACCAAAAGGTTGCTGGATCACATCCCTGAGCTGACAAGATAAAAATGTGTTGTTAACCCACTGTTCCCTGGTAGGCTGTCATTGTAAATAAGAATTTGTTCTTACGGCTAGGGGGCAGTGTTTGGATGAATGAAATACCCAAAGTACACTGAATGTTAGGCAGGCCCAGAAGCTAGGATATGCGTAGCATTGGATAGGAAACACTCTGAAGTTTATACAATTGTTTAAACAATGTCTGCGAGTGTAACAGAACTGATATGGCAGGTGAAAATCCATAAAATGTTTTTGAGGTCACAGGCTAGCCTATGGAATATACAAATAAAAAGGTCCCAGATTGCAGTTCCTATTGCTTCCACTAGATGTCAACAGTCTTTAGAAGGGGTTTCAGGCTTGTTTTTTGAAAAATGAACAAGTAGTTGTAGTTTTTCAAGGTGTCCCTCATTAGAAAAGTAGTCTTGTTGCGTGTGTGAATGAGGTGCGCGCTCTTCGTTATTTATCTTCCCTATTGAACATACTATTCTCCGTCTGAAATTGTATTGTTTATTTAGATATTAGAGTACCTGAGGATTAATTAGAAACATCGTTTGACTTGTTTGGACGAACTTTACCAGTAACTTTTTGGATTCGTTTGTATGCATGTTGAACGAGTGAATTACTGAATCAAGCGCGCCAACTAAACAAACATTTTTGGGATATAAAGAAGGACTTTATCGAATAAAACAACCATTTGTTGTGTAGCTGGGACCCTTGGGATTGCAAACAGAGGAAGATCTTCAAAGGTAAGTGATTTATTTTATCGCTATTTGTGATTTTGTGACGCCTGTGCTGGTTTGGAAAAGTATTTTGATGTGGGGCGCTGTCCTCAGATAATCGCATGGTATGCATTCACCATAAAGCCTTTTTGAAATCTGACAACGCAGTTGGATTAACAAGAAGTTCAGCTTTTAAACGATGTAAGACACTTGTATTTTCATGAATATTTAATGTTACGATTTTTGTATTTTAAGTTTTGCGCTTTGCAATTTCACCGGATGTTGTTGTAGTGGAAGGCTAGCAGGATACCAATCCTTAACTGACCTGCCTAGTTATATAAAAAATATATAAAATCAGAGCCCTGAAGGGGTGGGTGTGTGTCCATGATCATGTTTGTATTTACTTGCAGCCTTTTTACCAACATGTCCTGCATTGATTCCAGGCTGCAGCCAATTATAGCACCAGCTTTGTTAATGATTTTGTTAAGTCTTTCTTAATTTAACTCTTGGTCTTCCTTTGCTGTGGCGGTCCTCATGAGAGCCAGTTTCATCATAGCGCTTGATGCTTTTGCACTTGAATTAACTTTCCTAGTTCTTGAAATGTTCCGTATTGTCTGACCTTAATATCTTAAAGTACTGATGGACTGTTGTTTCTCTTTGCTTATTTGATCTGTTCTTGCTATAATATGGACTTGGTCTTATACCAAATAGTGCTATCTTCTATATGCTACCACTACCTTGTCACAACACAACTGATTGGCTCAAACGCATTAAGAAGGAAAGAAAATCCACAAATTAACTTTTAACAAGGCACATCTGTTAATTGAAATGCGTTCCAGGTGACTACCTCATGAAGCTGGTTGAGAGAATGCCAAGAGTGTGCAAAGCTGTCATCAGGGCAATGGGTGGCTACTTTTTATTTATTTTATTTTATTTATTTCACCTTTATTTAACCAGGTAGGCAAATTGAGAACACGTTCTCATTTACAATTGCGACCTGGCCAAGATAAAGCAAAGCAGTTCGATACATACAACAACACATAGTTACACATGGAGTAGAACAAACATACAGTCAATAATACAGTGAAAAATAAGTCTATATACAATGTGAGTAAGTGAGGTGAGATAAGGGAGGTGAAGGCAAACAAAATATATATAAAAATAAATAAAAATATAAAAAGGCCATGGTGGCGAAGTAAATACAATATAGCAAGTAAAAAAAAAAATAATAATAAAAAAACACTGGAATGGTTGGTTTGCAGTGAAAGAAAGTGCAAAGTAGAGATAGAAATAATGGGGTGCCAAGGAGCAAAAATAAATAAATGAATACAGTAGGTAAAGAGGTAGTTGTTTGGGCTAAATTATAGATGGGCTATGTACAGGTGCAGTAATCTATGAGCTGCTCTGACAGCTGGTGCTTAAAGCTACTTTGAAGAATCTATTTGGTTACTACATGATTCCATATGTGTTATTTCATACTTTATGTTTTCACTACTATTCTACAATTTAGAAAATAGTACAAATAAAGAAAAACCCTTGAATGATATGGTGTGTCCAAACTTTTGACTGGTACTGTATTTTTGTTAAATTTTCCCTTTGGAATGGTCCTCTTAGACATCATACAGCCTTTCGATTAGAGTTTATTTAACTCAACCCGTACCGAAGTATGTAAACAAAGTATGTAGTCTTCCATGCAGGTATTGGCTGCATTTCATTCCAGGAAGATGTTCCCTTCCGTCTGCCCTCGTTCTTCACTCCCCTTCACAGATCTGAGACAACCTGCCACATTGTTTTCACATATCCAGTCTGTGAAGAGGAGTAATTGAGAGCATAGGAATATGTTCCCTTCCTTCTACCTTTGTTCACTCCCCTTGCAGTAGCTAGAACTAAGAAGTATATATGTGAATAAACTAAGCTGAACTAACATAGACCAGACTGTCTGGGGCCACATAGAATCTAGTCAATGCTACTAGACAGGTACATGGTGTCACGCCCTGGCCTTAGTATTCTTTGTTTTCTTTATTATTTTAGTTAGGTCAGGGTGTGACATGGGGGATGTTTGTGTGTTTTGTCTAGTTTAGGGTGTGTGTATTGTTTAGGGGATTTTGTAGTAGGTATGCGGTAGTGTTCAGTGTAGGTGTTTAGGAAAGTCTATGGTTGCCTGATTTGGTTCTCAATCAGAGACAGCTGTTTATTGTTGTCTCTGATTGGGAGCCATATTTAAGGCAGCCATAGGCTTTAGGTGTTTGTGGGTAATTGTCTATGTTGTACGTTTGTAGCTTGTGTGTGCACTTACGTTTATAGCTTCACGATCGTTTGTTGTTTTGTTTCGTTTTGTTATAGTGTTCGTTGCGTGTTTTTCCCTTCTCGAAATAAAGAGAATGTATTTTGCACACGCTGTGCCTTGGTCCTCTCTCTCACCCATAGATGACCGTGACACATAGGTTAACAATTTCCAAGTGACACAGATCTGAACTGGTGTGGGACAGTGACTTTGCATTTTTACCAACCGGTACAGTGGCCACAAGCTATGTGTATGTATTGGGAAGACATGGTTGTATTAATTAAAAACTATTGGAAATATACTTATAATGGGAACATATATATGTAATAAATGTATTCTTTTTTTATAGTGAACCTGTGGTGGCGCCACCAATATAATCTAAACTGAGTCAGATGTTGGCGTAAACAAGCCAGAATTAAAACAGAAAGATAATGGTGGCGCAAGGCCAAGGTGTCACGCCCTGACCTTAGCGAGCCTGTTGATTTCTCTATTTGGTTAGGTCAGGGTGTGATTTGGGTGGGCATTATAGTTTTCTATTTCTTTGTTGGCCGGGTATGGTTCCCAGTCAGAGGCAGCTGTCTATCGTTGAATCATACTTAGACAGCCTGTTTTCCACCTGAGTTTGTGGGATATTGTTTTTGTTCAGTTACTGTGTAGCCTGCAGAACGTTACGTTTGTTTATCTTTTGTTGTTTTTGGGTGTTCATCTAAAATAAAGAAAGATGTACACTTTCCATGCGTGCTTTGGTCTCATTCCGACGACGGATGTAACACAAGGGGAGTTAATCCTTTACATAGAAAGGAGTGAACATGTCTGGTGGAAATGTATAAATACTGATGTTTTGAAAAAGAGAAGTCAGTTCTTCCCTGGAATTGCTCGGCTTTGTTACTTTTGTAATAAAGTCTAATTGAATTCACAAGCTCCGGTATCTGAGAAATATTTGATTCAATATTTCCACAACAGTTCCTGCATGAACGCCCCCCTCTCGAGCATCCTATTGGTTCCTGTATGAATGCCCCCTCTCGAGCATCCTATTGGTTCCTACATGAACGCCCCCTCTCGAGCATCCTATTGGTTCCTGCATGAACGCTCCCTCTCGAGCTTGCAATCTTCATACTTGTGACACTTTTGATTTTCTGTAATTCCCATGATTGTCTACTATGCGATTAAAATGTGGATCAAAAGGGGAAAAAAGCATTATCAGAGTTTGAGCTAGATAGACATCCAACGTTATGGTTCATTACCGCCGCCTACTGTACTGTAGCAGTCCCATCTCAAAACTGTGTACAGGGTCGTGGCTTAAAAATGGACCAATAGAAGTACACTGCTCAAAAAAATAAAGGGAACACTTAAACAACACAATGTAACTCCAAGTCAATCACACTTCTGTGAAATCAAACTGTCCACTTAGGAAGCAACACTGATTGACAATAAATTTCACATGCTGTTGTGCAAATGGAATAGACAAAAGGTGGAAATTATAGGCAATTAGCAAGACACCCCCAAAAAAGGAGTGATTCTGCAGGTGGTGACCACAGACCACTTCTCAGTTCCTATGCTTCCTGGCTGATGTTTTGGTCACTTTTGAATGCTGGCGGTGCTCTCACTCTAGTGGTAGCATGAGACGGAGTCTACAACCCACACAAGTGGCTCAGGTAGTGCAGTTCATCCAGGATGGCACATCAATGCGAGCTGTGGCAAAAAGGGTTGCTGTGTCTGTCAGCGTAGTGTCCAGAGCATGTAGGCGCTACCAGGAGACAGGCCAGTACATCAGGAGACGTGGAGGAGGCCGTAGGAAGGCAACAACCCAGCAGCAGGACCGCTACCTCCGCCTTTGTGCAAGGAGGTGCACTGCCAGAGCCCTGCAAAATGACCTCCAGCAGGCCACAAATGTGCATGTGTCAGCATATGGTCTCACAGGGGGTCTGAGGATGTGGTCACCACCTGCAGAATCACTCCTTTTTTGGGGGTGTCTTGCTAATTGCCTATAATTTCCACCTTTTGTCTATTCCATTTGCACAACAGCATGTGAAATTTATTGTCAATCGGTGTTGCTTCCTAAGTGGACAGTTTGATTTCACAGAAGTGTGATTGACTTGGAGTTACATTTTGTTGTTTAAGTGTTCCCTTTATTTTTTTGAGCAGTGTATAAAGACGGTTTGCAGGAAAGCCCACATGCAGGAAACACCCTGATTTGCAGGCCGCAATTACACCATTCTTGCTCCATCAGGTAGGCTACTCAACAAATGGCTCTAAAGAGTAAGTTGTAATTTACTTTTAAATAAATAGTCATGACCGTCATTGAGCCTGGGACATAAACCGAACATCCATATCAATTTTTTTTAAAGTCACATTCATCAACAGTCGAAGGACAGATACCTAAAGAAAAAAAAATAAAAGTAACAAATAAATAAATGCAAATAGTCTGGGTAGCCATTTGATTAGATGTCCAGGAGTCTTATGGCTTGGGGGTAGAAGCTGTTTAGAAGCCTCTTGGACCTAGAATTGGCGCTCCGGTACTGCTTGCCATGCGGTAGCAGAAAGAACAGTCTATGACTAAAGTCACAACATAATACTGCAAGAAAACACAACAAAGACATACATTTTTTGGCCTAAATTAAATAAGTACAGGTCCAATAAAACAGTGAACCCTCTGTATTTTCAAGTATTGTGGTGGCAGCATCATGTTATGGGTATGCTAGCCACCAGCAGGGACTGGGGAGTTTGTCAGGATAAAAATAAATATGAAAGTAGCAAACTCCAGGTAAAACGTTAAGAAAACCTGCCGCATTCTTCTGAAAACCTAACCCTAGGATATAGTTTCATTTTTCAGAGAGACAATTGCACATATTTTTATGCCAAAGACACACCAGAATTTCTTTGGAACTTTTTCACTTTGAAAATGTAGAGAAGGTAGTGTAAATCTGTAGGGAAAGAAATCCAACTTCATCTCTTTTTAGATTTAATTTGAAGGCAGCAAAATGTGATGACAATGCAAGGGGTGTGTAGACTCACTAGGCATTGTAAAGTTTTCCAGTTTATTTGAGCTCAACCATACCAAATGATTGTCAAATATCAGATTATCGCTGTTCCATTTATGAAATCTGTTTTGTCCTTTCTGTATTTCACCATAATAACGTTGCTTCTCAAAACCCTCTACACAACATGTATGGTTTGTGTTATGAAAACAGCAACAGTAGCTTGAAACTGTAAAGGTTTATGCTTTTATCATAAAACTGAACTTTGCACTTTTACAAATCACTTTGTTGCTTGATCTGCATTTGCATATGTATATCATTGTTTAATAAATAGAAGTGTTGCAATGGATATTTAAAGATTCTAGAATACTGTAGTTTAAATCTGAATACGTTTATATTTTGGCTAGCTTTTAAATTGTTGTTTCATACATTGGGGACACGATACAACAGATTGAAAATCAGTTGCTATACCTGTCGTTTTATGGTGTCCTTGGCTTCCTAGATAAAAAGTGGCAGTAAAACACACACACGATGATGCGCACACACGCACTCGCTCACTCATGCACTCACACTTTCAGTTTTTGTTTAGATTTTGTGTTTCTTGTGTTTCTTTTTAACTAATTGTTACGGGATTTTTGTGTTTAATGACTAAAATATGTATACATTTGACTTAGAATTATAACTCATAAATGTTGAATGTTATGTTTTCCTTGTTAGAAAGAATGGGTTTATCTTCAGACAGGCTATAATGATGTCTCTACCCAGGGAGGGGAAAGACCTTGAGTTGGTTGTAGATAGTTGAACAGGTGGCAGACAGTAATGAGAACTCGAACTGTATTGCCATTGTATCCGAGAGGAGGTTGGACATTAAAACCTATGACATCATCTTTATTATATAACCTGATGTAAAATGAATTATGATTAGTACTCTCGAGAATAAACGCTATTGATTGATTGATTTTAAGACTGGTATCTGTCCATTTTATGCAGATAATTATCTTACAAATTCTTATTTGTGGGCAGAGTGTTTTAATTGAATTGGTTAATAAACAGGAATCAAAATTCCTTTAACACTAATGTAAAGCATCTTTGGGTTTTTGAAAAGCGCTATATAAATCCCATGTAGTAGTAGTTTATAAAGTCTGAAAACCTGAATTAGATTCTGACAAAATCAAGAAAGAAATCTAACGTATTTATCTTTACCATACAGTATCTTTCTACAGCATTGTTTTGGTTGAATGGGTCACCTAAAAATCTAAACAAACAATTTTTCTCTGCTACCTGGCATTATGAGAGGCTGTAGAGAAGACATAGTCCTTTCTTCTCATGGATCCTCCTTGTTTTTTACCTTAAAATGCCGCCGCCATCTTGTTGTTACAGTGGAAAAATATTTTAACTGACAGAGGTAGCCTATGCTTTTGGATTGAACATAGAAGGATAACACAATAAACAGGCACTCACCATAGAAGGTCACCTTAAGTATTCTTCTCATAATTGCAAGAATCCATTGTGATCAAAATAATGGACAACTATTCTTAACTTAAATCACAGAGTTACTCAAAAGTTGCCGGCGGGGCACACTATGCTTAGACCTAAACCTCATATCCACTCCCCCAACCAAATACAAATACAGGAAATAGCAGAGGGGAGTTCCAAGAACCATGGAAACCGGAGACGTCAAGAATTCCTAGTGAGTTCAAAGAGCTCTCAGAGATATTGATCGGAGGAAAAGTGTGCACAACAGAAAATAATACATAAGCACATCAGACAAAATCAAGGAATGCTTCAACAGTGAAGACCCTAGTCAAGCTACTGCACTTGATTTGTGAAAAACATATTTCATATATTGTTGCTGTTTTTAGCCCTTTAAGAACAGGGGTTTAAGATATCCTTAAGTGTCTTGACGCACCCATGTGTCAATCTAGGTAACATCGTAAAAAAATCCCCATCCAAATCCGTCAGTTTAAGCTAGAGATGTGTTTTTTTCATGGGCTGCGTCTCAATCCACTGCATCCGCCTATGTCGGCCCCCTCATCTGCGGTGGAAGGTGGCCGAGCTACAGCGGTGTTTGTCAGATCATGAGACATCCTGAAAATCAATCTTTTCACAAAAACGCTTGTAGCGTATGGAAAGATGAGACTCTCACGAACATGATGGTGTTCTCCGTTTTGCTCTACGATCCCCACAAGCCCCACGGGACCCATCTAAAGTCGGTAACGTTGATGTGCCAACTTCTGTCTGTAGCCTCCTAACCATTTGGGCTACAAACAAAACACCCCACTGTGGAAATGGGAGACTCTCACGAACACAATGGTGTTTTCTGGTTTGCTCCACCCACAAGTGTCACGGGGCTCGTCTTAAGGTAAATAGTACAAAGGAATGGAAGTATAGAGGTAGTTTTGTGCCAATAAAAATTAGGGGTTCAATATGTGTAAAAAAATAAATATGTATATATCCTGAGCTTTCTTATATCTTCTAGATAATGGACAGACATTTAAAATCTTATGATTTATTTTGTTGACTGTCTTTTTTGCCATTTATGAATGGTTTATTCAATGCGTTTCTATGGGCTATAGTAAGTAAAAGCCAAATTCAATATTCTATCGAATATTTTTTATATTTTCTTTGGGCATACCTAAAGGGGTCCTAAAAAAAGTTATTATTAGAAAAAGAGATAGGAGGGGCCTGGTTATGGCATTGAGTTTAGTCCTCTCCTGACAACTTCGGCAAATTTATAAAACAATATTTTAAATCCTCGTAACATGAATAGCAATTTCTTTGGAAAATTGAATGGGTATCTACATCCGGTATGAATCGACTCAAACATAGTCCTCCTAATACAAGAACAACATCTCACATCAACAAGGTGGTCGAGGCTAGGCCAGTTAGCCCTGCTAATTCAACTATCTCTACTAACGCAGTTAGCCCTGCAAGCTCAGCTAGCCCCTCACGCCATGAATCCAACATGGCAACCAATGATTTCGACCACTTTAACCAGAGCAAAGGGGTTTTGTAAGAAATCTCTGCCATGAGGGCAGACCTTTCCACGGAACATGGTGTCCTAACAGGGATTAGTGAGGTTATACATGACCTTCAAGCCTATCCCATGCGCTTGGACAAAGCAGAGGAATGCATTGGTGGAAGATACTGTCAATACAATGACCAAAAACTTGGAAAAACATGTGGCGGACCTTACTTCAAAAATAAACTCGCTCGTGAACCACCACAAGAGGTCTAATTTGAGATTGGTTAATCTACCCGAAAAAGTGGAAAATTGTGACGCAGTTGCATTTCTTGAGAGACGGGGGTCCGGACAACTTTCCGGACCCCCTGCGCATTGAAAGAGCCCATCGGCTTCCAGCTCCTACAGGCCTGAGAAGCCACCCTTCTCTCCGAGTTCTTATCGTGAAGTGTCTCAACTTTTAAGACAAAGTCCGAGTGATGCGAAAAGCCAGGGCCAAGGGCAAGGTGATGTGCAGGGACCAAGAGATCATGTTTTTCCCTGACCTACATGCACCGAAAAAGAGAAGGCTACAAAGGGGTCAAACGCCAGCTCAGAGCCCTCAACATGGCCTATGGAATAGCCTTCCCAGCTAAACTACGTCTGACTTACAATGGACAATCACACAAGTTTGAGTCTCGCTCTCAAGCCAGGGCGTTCATCCGTGACATACAACGTGAATTTTCTTCATAGTCATGTTGTCACTGTGAAGTTTACCACCACTCTGGACCACGGAGAATTAAACCACATTGGATTATGTGACTGTTGGAAATCTAACATTAGCTGCTCCTGTAGCTAGCATAACAGTTAAGTGAATACTATGGCGAGCTAGCCCACTTAAAGTTGGCTTATATTATTTGTAGCCTGTATGTGCTCATCAGTTAGCTGCATTTCTTCCATATGCCAGGCGAGATAGCTGTCAATTGAACGTCGGACATCAAGTTAAAATGTATTTTTGTTTTGTTGATAATTCTCTTCCATTCTATTACATGAGACACTGTAAAATGGTAACGTAGCACATACTCAATGGTATCTCTTTCTCACGTAGCCTGTTCATTTCTGATCTTTGATAATTTTGGGAGTTTATAAACTTATCACGGTATACTACGTTAGCGCAATATGTATGGGCCATTTTGTTACTGTTAACTATTTTGGACTTTACATTTTGGCAACCCCCCCATAATACATGAATTGCACTATAACGGTGACAAATGGTGCCCACAAACTGTTAGGGCCTACATAAAGCTGTACCAAAAGCTGAGCTTTCTTTCAGCACCATGGAGTCAATCCTTACCACTGCTACACCTGGCTATCAGCAGAGCCTTGTCTGGCATGGAAACAGTTAATTCAGCCTCATTTACTGCATTTTAAAAAACATAGCTGATATGGCTGACTTGCTTAAATAAATGTGGTTTCTACTGATAATTGAGATGTACAGACTATGGCATAAAGGAGCGACGAGCGGATAAGAGGCAAACCGTAATTTTGATTAAGACATTAATGAGCCAGCTAGGACAGATGTAATCAATATAACTATTTGTTCTGCACTTTTGAAATGTACAGCGACAGAATTCAGAACATGGGCCGTTCTTACAGTATTCTCCCATTACACCAAGTCAGAACCGTAAGATAAATAAAGGGGACATATAAGCAGACAATGAAAGCTCTTACAATATTCAATGATGACATTTCTCTTAAACAGGCTATAGGCTACATATGCACCACCAAGTCAAAACAGTAGGCTAAGGTGTGAGGGGAAAAGGAACCAAATTATTTGGGTGAGGCACATGGGCTACTAACAGCTTACTACACAACATACACTTTGAATTACTTTCTTAGCTACCGTATACATATCTCCTGGGCATATTACATAATTGATGCAGCAGCATACAATACATTTTTGGACTCACCTTGTTGTGCTGTGCTCACTTGCCAGTCCTTCTGGGCACATTTTGTAGACAAAGTCTGGCTGGATTTATGGTGCTTTCAAGACAACTGGGAACTCAGAAAAAAACAAGGTCAAATCATGACGTCAGTGATCTTCAAGTTGAAGCTCTAGAAAGAGGCCAGAGTTCCCGACTTGAAATCACGAGTTGTATGACCGTTCAAAACATATTTTATTTATCTTATTTTATCTTATTTTCCCAGTCTGAGCTCATGTTTTCCCCGAGTTCCACGTTGTCTTGAACTCACTGAAGTCTGAGATTTCCCAGATCTGAGTTTCCAGTTGTTTTGAATGCGGCAGAAGTCATGCTGGATTGGCAGCATGGCCAATGTTGAATATTTATAATTTTAAGCTTGGAAAAGAGTCCCTTAAACCCATATTTGGACCAAACACCGACTCCATTGAATAACAGGCCAGTGATTGCTTTGCAACACTTGCAGTTAGCCACTGATTCCTTCCAAACCACTCATTGTTGAATTTGCGATTTCCAAGTTGTTGTGTAAAGTTTATGTCCAATGGCCGATGAGCACTGATACGTTTTATCTATAATTTCTCTTCATAATTTCTCTTCATATGGCAAGGATTGAAAAGGATATGCCAGTAGATTGTCGACTTGATTCATGATGATGACTGCTAGCATGCTAGCTAAGATTTTGAAAGTATGATGTTGACATGATCAGTCCAATCATAGCTACGATAGATAACGTGATTTGACGTAATTTTATCTGTGGCCAATGACCTAGAGCCTTCTTGGATGGGCACTTCTATGTAACTCTATAGCAGCACCCAAGGGGCTGTGAAGTAGTGTCCCCCTGAGTGACAGAACACTGATTCAATCACGGCGCAACTAGAGAACATTACCAACCCCTACGGTCCTTATTTTCCGCTGGCTGCCCCACCACCACAGAAAGCATTGAGCTAGGCTGAAACAACTGCATTTTGGAGCTGTCTTACTCAAGAAAGCAAAAAAGAGACCATGTTTGTATGCAGCTAAATTAACAAACAAAAAAATGTGTTTGTAAACTGATATGTGACACGTATTAATGTAAAAAATAACATGCAAAACAGTTTTTGGTGTGAAACCGGTGGGGCTCAATTGGTCGCCAATGGCTTATTCCATGTTTACATATTTGGTTAAATGACTTCATATTCAAAACTGAAATTTACTTTGTGGAATGTCTGTAGAGTTGGTAAACTATCCAAGCTTAAACAGATTATTACTGTTATTATTATTATTTGGATGGAAAACACTCTGAAGTTTCTAAAACTGTTTGAATTATGTCTCTGAGTAAAACAGAACTCATATGGCAGGCGAAAACCGGAAAAGAATCCAACCAGGAAGTGGGAAATCTGAGGTTTGTAGTTTTTCAACTCTTGGCCTATCAAATACACAGCGTCTATGGGGTGATGTTGCACTTCCTAAGGCTTCCACTAGATGTCAACAGTCTTTAGAACCTTGTTTGATGCTTCTACTGTGAAGTGGGGGCGAATGAGAGGGGATTGAGTAAGGTCTCCCAGAGTGCCATGAGCTGACCATGCGCGTTCACGTGAGAGTTAGCTTGAGTTCCATTGCATTTCTGAAGACAAAGGTATTCTCCGGTTGGAACATTATTGAAGATTTATGTTAAAACATCCTAAAGATTGATTTTATACTACGTTTGACATGTTTCTACGGACAGTAACGGAACTTTTTGACTTTTTGTCTGAACCTAGTGATCGCGCGTCATGAATTTGGATTACTGTGCTAAACGCGCTAACAAAAGGAGGTATTTGGACATAAAGATGAACTTTATCGAACAAATCAAACATTTATTGTGGAACTGGGATTCCTGGGAGTGCATTCTGATGAAGATCATCAAAGGTAAGTGAATATTTATAATGCTATTTCTGACTTCTACTGACTCCAACATAGCGGATATCTGTTTGGCTTGATTTGTTGTCTGAGCGCCGTACTCAGATTATTGCATGGTTTGCTTTTCCGTAAAGTTAAAAAAAAAATCTGACACAGTGGTTGCATTAAGGAGAAGTATATCTTTAATTCTGTGAATAACACTTGGCTCTGTGCAAATTCACGGGATGTTTTGGAGGCAAAGCCAAATGTAAACTGAGGTTTTTGCATATAAATATGAACTTGATCGAACAAAACATACATGTATTGTCATCTGTCATCTGATGAAGAATATCAAAGGTTAGTGATTAGTTTTATCAATATTTCTGCTTTTTGTGACTCCTCTCTTTGGTTGGAAAATCGCTGTATGCTTTCTGTGACTAGTTGCTGACCTAACATAATGATATGTTCTGCTTTCGCCGAAAAGCCTTTTTGAAATCAGACACTGTGGTTGGATTAATGAGAAGTGTATCTTTAAAATGGTGTCTAATACTTATATGTTGGAGAAATTTGAATTATGAGATTTCTGTTGATTGAATTTGGCACCCTGCAATTTCATTGGCTGTTGGGGAGGGGTTCCGCTAGCGGAACGGGGTTCCGTTCCCAGACAGGTTAAGGACTTAAATCTATGTGATCCTTGGAGGACTCAGAACCCAAGTAAAAGGGAGTATTCATGTTACTCGTTGACATTTAAATCATGCTCTCGTATAAACTACTTTTTAGTTTCTTGCTCATTGCTTACCTATGTAGCAGGAAGATGATATGATAGTATTGTCCTGAGTGACCAAACCCCTTTGTCATTACTCTATAGGTATACAATATAAATCAAAGGATCCTCTAGATGCCATTTGCCTCCCAGATGGTTACAGGACCCAGACTTCTTACATTATGTTGGCGTGCATATAGATGTTTATTTTACATTGAACACTGACCAAACGTGGGCGAGTACCAGATGGGAGGCTTTCAACACACATATTAGGTGGCAAATGATAGGTTTTAACAGTTTCAAATAAAATAAATGACATCTGAAAATGAGAGATGGACAGCAAAATCAGAGAATTGGAGAGGGAAACTTTTTGGGTAACTCAGTAGAAGTAAACTAAGAATGATTTGCTCTTAAAGCTCAGCATGAAGAACTTTCCACCTCCAAGGCTGCAAACAGCTTAACGAGGCTGAAACAGTCCTTCTATAACCAAGGTGAAAAACCTGGTAAATTGCTGATATAGAATTATGTAATCAATGTTCATAAATTTCAATTATCTTAATCGGTCTGCAACCCAGAGGTTGTAAAGTTCTGGTTTTAAATGAAACAGACAGAATTCCCAGCTCACAATTGATCAAATCCAAGTTTATTTGCGAGAGCTCTGCTGTGCATATACAAAGACGTTCCTTTTATAATATTCTCTTAACCTAAACACATACATACACACTAACATTTGGATTCTCTCTTTTTCTCCTGGAGTCTCACCACAGTTTATTACCACTCAGCTGAAAGTTCCAGTCCCCCCCAGATACGGGAAACTCTCCCCAGAGTTATAGCTGGGTCAGTTCAAACATAGGTTAAGGAGTCTCTTTGCTTTCTTTAGGCACACACATACATTTCTCTTTTTATTTATTTTATTGTTTATTATTTTTAATTACTCCTTGTCCATGCTACATAACCTCTAATCCCTAATGGTTAAGTTTCCGGGTAGAATTATTTAATAATTTATCTTAAACATTTATAAAATCTTTTAACAATAGTACTTTAGGAAGTTAAATTCAGACAGAGCCATTAATGCAATTCATAATTTACAAGAACAATTATCAATGGATCCTGTAGAAATAAACCAAACATTTGCTTCCTACTACAACACACTGCACAACTCTGAATCTCCTGAGATGTCATTTTTGAAGGGTCTTGACTTTCCCTCTATTTCAGAAGATACAAAATTGGATCTGGAAAAGGAATTGAATGGTGTTGAAATATCCAATGATATTTTCAATATGAAGAGAGGGCTCCCAATGGATATTTATAAGATATTTAAAGACAAATTTCTAGGTCCACTTTTGGATATGTTTGCTGAATCCTTTCCGCAATGTTGTTTCCCCTCCTCTCTAAGGAGTGCTTTAATCCATAATATTCTGAAGCCTGATATATCCAACAAAATGTGAAAGTTACAGATCGATTTCTCTTCTGAACTCAGACAAAAAAATATTTTGTCAGGAGCCAGGAGATTGTATAGAGCTAGGGGGGGGGGGGGGGGGGGGTATGGCCCACGGGCCATATCCGGTCCACCAGGCACTTCAATCCAGCCTGCGAGACATAAAAAAAATGTTAACAAATGTTTATTATGTGTTTCCCACCCTTTTTTACTTCCCAATTTCATGATATCCAATTGGTAGTTAGTCTTGTCCCATCGCTGCAACTCCCGTATGGACTCGGGAGAGACGAAGGTCGAGAGCCGTACGTCCTCTGAAACACGACCCAGCCAAGCCGCACTGCTTCTTGACACAATGCCCGCTTAACCCGAATGCCAGCCGCACCAATGTGTCGGAGGAAACGCTGTACACCTGGCGACCGTGTCATTGTGCATGCGCCCGACCCGCCACAGGAGTGGCTAGAGCTCGATGGGACAAGGAAATATCAGCCTGCCAAACCCTCTCCAAACCCCAGACGATTCTGGGCCAATTGTGCGCCGCCTCATGGGTCTCCCAGTCATGGCCAGCTCTGGCACAGCCTGGGATCAAACTCGGGTCTGTAGTGACGTCTCAAGCACTGCAATGCAGTGCCTTAGACAGCTGCGCCACGCAAGAGGCCCCCGCAAATTGATGTTAACAAACATTTGGTCCCCCAAAAAATGTTGCCCTCCTATGAATTTAAAAAAACAGATGTGGCTCTCGAGCCAATGGGTTTGCCCACCCCTGGTATAGAGTGTTCCCATATCTAATACACAAAGAACAAAATTCCTTAGTGAAAAACCATCAAGGTTTTCACAATGTGAGGAGAGTACTAAACATAGTGCACATTTGTGAAGGGTCCCCTGATACTGCCATACTCTCACTTGATGCAGAGAAGGCATTTGATAGAGTTGAGTGGTCTCATTTATTAAGTGCTTAAAAGATTTGGGTTTGGGAAGTACTTATGTAAATGGATTAAGATGTTATATACCAACCCCACTGCAGAAGTTGCCACTAACAACTTGATATCACAATCTTTTAAGCTTTCCCGTGGCATGCGACAAGGATTTCCGGCCAGTCCAGGACTCTTTCTTTTAGCAATAGAGCCCATGCTAACTAGACAGGGCACGCACGTGCTTCCGCGTGCGCCATCGCATGCATGTTGATTTTCTCATTCCACACCAAACGCGATCAGGACACGCAGGTTGTAATATCAAAACAAACTCTGAACCAACTATATTAATTTGCAGACTGGTCAAAACTCATGAAACATTCATGGAAATTTAGCTAGCTACCTTGCTGTTGATAGGTAATTTGTCCTGGGATATAAACATTGGGTTGTTATTTGATCTGAAATGTACTCTAACAATTAATCCACAGATTAAAGGGTAAACCTAGTTACAATCTAGTAATCTCTACTCCTTCAGTCGTCTTCTTCTTTTTCTTCCTCTTTGGACATTATATGGCAGTTGGCAACCAACTTTAAGGTGCATCACCACCACCTGGACTGGAGTGTGGACCTCAGTTCATCTTTCAATCACGCACTTTGGTATATACTCCGAAAAACCAATGAGGAGATGGGAGAGGCGGGACTTGCAGCACGTCAAGTGTCAAAAATAGAACAAAGTTCTATTTTTGCACCTTGCTACGCAGAAACTCATTCACATGCACGGGCAGTTTGGATGAAATTATTGAATAACATGTACAGTATGTGTAAATGATTAATGCAACGCTCGCACATGTAACATTTGCGCTGTGGTCAGCATTCCATTGCCCGTCAATTAGTGGAATTAAAACATCAGACTTTGAACATCGAGTGGCCCTGTATGCCAATGATACCCTCTTATTCCTTACAGATCTAATCTCTTCCCTCACCAATTTAATTAATAACTTTTCAGTTTTCTGGATTTAAAGTTAATAAAACCAAATCTTCCATCCTTTTCCTCAACAAGCAAGATAGACTGAATCCAGTTGTACAGCATCCATTTGTGAGTACAGAACAAGGTTTCACAAATCTTGGTATTAAAATCACACCAGAAATTAGTTCAACAAATTATGAATCCATGGTAACGAGTGTAACAGAATCCATCAACAGATGGACATCATTGCCTATACAGTTGAAGTCGGAAGTTTACATACACCTTAGCCAAATACATTTAAACCCAGTTTTTGACAATTCCTGACATTTAATCCTAGTAAAAATTCCCTGTTTTAGGTCAGTTAGGATCACCATTTTATTTTAAGAATGTGAAATTGCAGAATAATAGTAGAGAGTGATTTATTTCAGCTTTTATTTCTTTCATCACATTCCCAGTGAATCAGAAGTTTACATACACTCAATTAGTATTTGGTAGCATTTCCTTTAAATTGTTTAATTTGGGTCAAACGTTTCAGGTAGCCTTCCAGAAGCTTCCCACAGTAAGTTGGGCCCATTCCTCCTGACAGAGCTGGTGTAATTGAGTCAGGTTTGCAGGCCTCCTTGCTCGCACATGCCTTTTCTGTTCTGCCCACAAACTTTCTATAGGATTGAGGTCAGGGCTTTGTGATGGCCACTCCAATACCTTGACTTTGTTGTCCTTAAGCCATTTTGCCACAACTTTGGAAGTATGCTTCGGGCCATTGTCCATTTGTCCATTTGGAAGACCCATTTGCAACCAAGCTTTAACTTCCTGACTGATGTCTTGAGATGTTACTTCAATATATCCACATAATTTTCCTTTCATATGATGCCATCTATTTTGTGAAGTGCACCAGTCCCTCCTGCAGCAAAGCACCCCCACAACATGATGCTGCCACCCCCGTGCCTCATGGTTGGGATGGTGTTCTTTGACTTTCAAGCATCCCCCTTTTTCCTCCAAACGTAATGATGGTCGTTATGGCCAAACAGTTTTATTTTTGTTTCATCAGACCAGAGGACATTTCTCTAAAAAGTACGATCTTTGTCGCCATGTGCAGTTGCATGTGCAGTTGCAAACCGTAGTCTGTTTTTTTTATGGAGCAGTGGCATCTTCCTTGCTGAGCCGCCATTCAGCTTATGTCGATATAGGACTTGTTTTACTGTGGATATAGATACTTTTGTACCTGTTTCCTCCAGCATCTTCACAAGGTCCTTTGCTGTTGTTCTGGGATTGATTTGCACTTTTCGCACCAAAGTACGTTACTCTCTAGGAGACAGAATGCGTCTCCCTCCTGAGCGGTACGACGGTCCCATGGTGTGGTCCCATGGTGTTTATACTTGCATACTATTGTTTGTACAGATGAACGTGGTACCTTCAGGCATTTGGAAATTGCTCCCAAGGATGAACTAGATTTTTTTTCTGAGGTTTTGGTTGATTTCTTTTGATTTTCCATAATGTCAAGCAAAGAGGCTTTGAGTTTGACGGTAGGCCTTGAAGTACATCCAAAGGTACACCTCCAATTGACTCAAATTATGTCAACTAGCCTATCAGAAGCTTCTAAAGCCATGACATAATTTTCTGGAATTTTCCAAGCGGTTTAAAGGCACAGTCAACTTAGTGTATGTAAACTTCTGACCCACTGGAATTGTGATACAGTGATTATAAGTGAAATAATCTGTCTGTAAACAATTGTTGGAAAAATTACTTGTGTCATGCACAAAGTAGATGTCCTAACTGACTTGCCAAATTTATAGTTTGTTTTAACAATACATTTGTGGAGTGGTTGAAAAACACATTTTAATGACTCTAACATAAGTGTATGTAAACTTCCGACTTCGAGTGTATCTATTATTGGTAGAATAAATATCATTAAGATGAATATTGTGCCCAAGTTTCCTCTAGCTCCACCACCTTTATTTTCCCCAAAGATCAGAAAGATACTCAAAAATTGTATCTGGAGCAACAGAAACCAAAGGCTTGGACTTTCTCTTCTTTATTTGTCCTATGACAGAGGGGGGTTGCAACTTCCAAACCTGCAGTGGTATTACTGGGCCTCACAACTGAGGGCTTCAATGTTTTGGTTCTCCAAGAAGCCATACTCTCTTGGCTTAACTTTAGACGGATATTTGTGCTCTGCTCCCTTTAATAAACTAAAAAAGAATGCTACTAATCCCTTTGTTTAAAGAACAACCTAACTATATGGCATGAAGTACAGTAATAGCTGTGTGAATCTTTTGTATTGTCCAGTTTTACACCATTTTGGGGCAATGACAATTTCACACCTGGTAAAAATGACTCGGGTTTAAAGAATGGGCAAGAAAAGGTATTGTTAGACTAATGGACTTACAGTACATTCGGAAAGTATTCAGACCCCTTCACTTTTTCCACATTTTGTTACATTACAGGCATATTCTAAAATGAATGAAATAGAAAATACCCATAATACCTCATAATGACAAAGCGAGGAGAAGGGCCTTGGTCAGGGAGGTGGCCAAGAACCCGATGGTCACTCTGACAGAGCTTCATAGTTCCTCTGTGGAGATGGGAGAACCTTCCAGAAGGACAACCATCTCTGCAGCACTCTACCGAATCAGGCCTTTATGGTAGACTGGCCAGATGGAAGCCACTCCTCAGTAAAAGGCACATGACAGCCCACATGGAGTTTGCCAAAAGGCACCGAAAGGATTCTCAGACCATTAGAAAAAAGATTTTTGTTGGTCTGGAGGAAACTAGGCACCGCTCATCACCTGGACAAAACCATCCCTACGGTGGCATGGTGGTGGTGGCAGCATCATGCAGTGGGGATGTTTTTCAGCGGCAGGGACTAGGAGACTAGTCAGGATCAAGGGAAAGATGAACGGAGCAAAGCACAGAGAGATCCTTGATGAAAACCTACGCTCAGGACCTCAGACTGGGGCGAAGGTTCACCTTCCAACAGGACAATGACCCTAAGCACATAGCGAAGACAACACAGGAGTGGCTTCGGGCAAGTCTCTGAATGTCCTTGAGTGGCCTAACCAGAACCCGGACTTGATCCCAGATCGAACATCTCTGGAGAGACCTGAAAATAGCTGTGCAGAAACACGCCCCATCCAACCTGATAGAGATTGAGAGGATCTGTAGAGAAGAATAGGAGAAACTCCCTAAATACAGGTGTGCCAAGCTTATAGCGTAGAAGAGGGCTCATGACGTTTGAAGAACTAAAGGGAATATTTATTTACATAAAAAAAAATGTTTAATTACTTACTTATTGAGAAGCTTTATTTTTCTCTGTCAATGTGTTATGGGAGAGGACAAATTACATCACTATATGGGAAAATGGTAGCTACTCTTAAAGACAACTCCGATAGTAAAAGACTTCAGTGGATACAAGATATTTCAGCAGAGGACTGGGGTATGATGCTCTAGAGCTCAGATACCAACAATAAACACCCGCCTGAGATTGATGCAATACAATTGGTTAATGAGAACATATTTTACCCCAGTTATAAATTTGACCCTAATATCCCAGACCTGTGTGTTAAATGTAACATGCATCTAGGCACCTTGTATCATTGCCTGTGGAAGCTAGACATTCAATTGCCCTCCACTGGAACTATGTCAGTCACCCTCACTTGGTCATTGCTTTTTTTAAATGACATCAAGCCTGGCTCTTGAAAAATGTACTTATATAGTGAAAAAGAAAGCCCCAGAGTTTCATTATATTTGGGATCTGTTTTTCGCATTTTAGCAAACCGGTGATATTGTAGAAGCATTGGAACTATAAATCTGTATATTCTGTATTTTGTTTGTGTGAACATTGGCTATAGTCAGTAGCGTAATCTGCATGTTTGTCATGACTTTCGCCGAAGTCGGGTCCTCTCCTTGTTCGGGTGGTGCTCGGCGGTCGGCGTCGCCGGTCTTCTAGCCATCATCGATCCACTTTTCATTTTCCATTTGTTTTGTCTTGTTTTACTCACACCTGGTTTCAATCCCCTCAATCACTTGTTGTGTATTTAACCCTCTGTTCCCCCCCATGTCTCTGTGTGGGATTGTTTATTGTTTCATGTATGCGCATGTTAGGCTGGTTGCGCTGGGTTATGTCAACCTGTATTGTATTTCGTGTTTGTTGTGCCGTGTGTTTTTGGTTCGCCAAATAAAAGGCTCTGTTTTGCTATCCAATATCTGCTCTCCTGCGCCTGACTCCCTTTCAGCCATTCACGCATACCTAACAATGTTCTTCAATTATAATTGCTTATTTATTTTTATTATTGAAAACGTGAGGACTTTTTTTCTGTTAATGTTCGGTTGTTGTTATGTCTTTGGGTTGGGGGGGGGGGGGGGGGGGGTGAAAAAACAAAAATGTCACACCCTGACCTTAGAGAGCCTGTTTATTTCTCTATTTGGTTAGGTCAGGGTGTGATTTGGGTGGACATTCTAGTTTTCTATTTCTTTGTTGGCCTGGTATGGTTCCCAATCAGAGGCAGC
The DNA here is from genome assembly GCF_016432855.1 of Salvelinus namaycush. Taxonomy (NCBI): domain Eukaryota; kingdom Metazoa; phylum Chordata; class Actinopteri; order Salmoniformes; family Salmonidae; genus Salvelinus; species Salvelinus namaycush. The sequence goes on along the minus strand of NC_052342.1, from coordinate 20,622,458 downwards.
TGTCTATCGTTGTCTCTGATTGGGAATCATACTTATGCAGCCTGTTTTCCACCTGAGTTTTGTGGGTAGTTAGTTTCTGTTTAGTGTCTGCACCTGACAGAACTGTTTCGGTTTTTCTCTTTGTTATTTTGTTCGGGTGTTTTTTGAGAAATAAAATATCATGAACACTTACCACGCTGTGCTTTGGTCCGATCCTCATTCCGATGAGAGCCTTGACAGAACTACCCACCACAAAAGGACCAAGCAGTGTGGCCAGGAGGAGAAGGGATCCTGGGCACGGGAGAGAAGGGAGTTTAGGACATTGTGGACATGGGAGGAGATCATGTCAGGCGGCAAAAACCTGCCATGGAAACAGGCGGAGGCAGATAGAGAGGAGCGGAGAGATCAGGAGTTACGGCAGAGATGGGAGCACGACAGGCAACCCCCCCCAAAAAAATTGGGGGGGGGGCACACGAGTTGGCTAGCGGGGCGAGCGGAGTTGGTCACGGTTCCAGTGCCATGTTTTCCGGTTTTACGCACCATGCCTTCAGTGCAAAGTCACAGCCCGGTGCGTGCAGTACATGCTCTCCGTACCTGCCGCGTAAAGAGGGGTATCCAGCCAGGAAGGGTGGTGCTGGCTCAGCGCTCCTGGTCTCCAGTGCGCCTTCTCGGACCAGGATATCCTGCGCCGGCTCTCCACAAGGAGTCTCCAGTGCCTGCACAGCCCAGTGCATCCTGTGCCAGCGCCTCGAACGTGCCGGGCTAAAGTGGTGATTCAGCCAGGAGGGGTTGTGCTAGCTCTAAGCTCCAGACCTTCAGTGTGCTTTCACAGCCCAGTGCGTCCTGTGCTGGTGCCCTGCACTTGCTGGATTGAAGTGGGTATCCAGCCAGGACAGGTTGTGCTTGCTCCCCGAACCACGCCTCCAGTGTGTCTCTCCAGCCCGGTGAGTCCTGTGCCTGCTCCACGAACCAGGCCTCCAGTGTGTCTCTCCAGCCCGGTGAGTCCTGTGCCTGCTCCACAGACCAGGCCTCCTGTGTGTCTCCCCAGCCTGGTGAGTCCTGTGCCTGCTCCACGCACCAGGCCTACAGTGTGTCTCCCCAGCCTGGTGAGTCCGGAGCCTTCGGCGACGGTCCCCGGTCGGGAGCCTCCAGAGACGATCGGCAGTCCGGTTCCTCTTGTGAAGGTCCATGCAGGGCCGCCACCAAAGCGGAGGGATCTGCGGGCAGAGGGGGGTCTACGTCCCGCACCGGAGCCGCCGCCGAGAAGAGATGCCCACCCGGACCCTCCCCTTTAGAGTCAGGTTTTGCGGCTGCGCTGCGCTTTGGTCCGATCCTCATTCCGACGAGAGCCGTGACAATATCAAATAAAATTCACCCTTACTGAAAAGTAATTATAGCCTGTGTTCATCATTCATACCCAGAACACTTCAGGGTGAGCATTAAAACATTTACACAAAATGGTCATCATCATGTAGAGGGGAATAATACACTAAAATTTGTACCGTAATTGTCCACCATGGATTGTGAATGTGGAAAAATTATTCCTATTTAAACTCGATGTCTCTTTCAAACATATAGCTTGTGTTCATGACTAAAGTTATCAAATGATACTTTCTATCAGGAAAGGCGTCAACAGTACTTGGATCACCTCATCATTGTGTGGTATCTTCTCCATAAGAGCCTTTGCTTGGTCTACTGAGTTAATGCCACACAATTCAATCATCCACTCTGTTACTTCCTTCCTTGTAGCATTGTTCCGCTTTCCTTTTGGAGTTACTGGCACATGAAAGTTCATGTCATAAAATTATTAATCACTGAGTTGATCCAGAATGATGGAAAGGGCCTCCCTCCAGCTATTGTTAACAGAGTTTTTCTAGAGTTTTGCCAGAGTTTGTAAAGGATCTTTCACTTTGCCTCCCATCATAAAACTGCACTTTATACTATGATGAATCACTTTGTTGCTTCATTTGCATGCATGTGTACATCACTGTTTTACAAATAGAAGTGCACAGAATATTGCCAAACCATCGTGTATTCTTTTATTTGGGTGATATAAAACATTTTGTGCTAGAAATCAAAAGTTAAAACAAAACAATGACACTTAGCTTGTCCTTAACGTCATTACATGACATACTGTAGTTCTATTTTGTGAAAGAACATGATCATAGATGCATTCATTAATATTCAACAACAAAGCAACCCAATCTCTAAACTGTTGGTAGCTGGGTTACAGTAGCTACATGTATGATGTAGTTGTCTTTTAGGCTATAGAAGTCATGTGAAAACAAAACAACTGCATTGAACTGTATTAAATGTTGCAGAGTTAGAAAATATTTACATTTTGTGAAGCTACATGATCAGTATACTAAAGTTAACAAAAGCAACAATTCAACCCTAGAGCTCTATTCAATCTGTAGATTCTGCGATAAGGTCATTTCCGATTGAGCCGACATATGCAGCGTTTAACGTGATTGCAGACTCCGCTAAAGGGGGAACATTGCCTTTAAATTTTAATCACACAGTAAAGCTGAATTTCCGCGATGCGGATTGAATAGAGCCCCTAATCTCTAAACTGTTGCTAGTTGGGCTGTAACAAGGCTGTAACAGGGCTGTAGATATGTTGTCTCCTGTGTTGCTCAGGGCTTGACGGTGAGTTGGGCCTGTCCGTACACCTGTCTGAGGGCAGCACAGTCCAGACTGGCCATCAGCTTAGTTGGCCCCGCCCTACGGGGGGTAAAACCCTCCGTCCACGTCAGGGACGAGCCTGCCGTGATCAGACTGGAATAGAAACATACATACAGTACATGAGTGCAATCCCACACAAGTTCACACATACACACCCACACACACGTAAGCTAAGGACCCTGGGACTAAACACCTCCCGCTGCAACTGGATCCTGGACTTCCTGATGGGCCGCCTCCAGGTGGTAAGGGTAGGCAACAACACATCTGCCACACTGATCCTCAACACTGGGGCCCCTCAGGGGTGTGTGCTTAGTACCCTCCTGTTCTCCCTGTTTCCCCAAGACTGCGTAGGCAAACACGACTCCATCACCATCATTAAGGTTTGCTGATGACACAACAGTGGTAGGCCTGATCACCGACAATGATGAGACAGCCTATAGGAAGAAGGTCAGAGAACTGGCAGTGTGGTGCCAGGACAACAACCTCTCCCTCAATGTGAGCAAGACAGAGGAGCTAATCGTGGACTACAGGAAAAGGTGGCCCAACAGGCCCCCATTAACATCAACGGGGATGTAGTGGAGCGGGTCAAGAGTTTCAAGTTCCTTGGTGTCAACGAACTAGTTTGTGTCACCAACGAACTAGTTTGTGTCACCAACAAACTATCATGGTCCAAACACACCAAGACAATCGCGAAAAGGGCACAACAAAACCTTTTTCCCCTCACGAGACTGAAAAGATTTGGCATGGGTCCCCAGATCCATGCATCAACGCCTGGTATGGCAACTGCTCAGCTTCTGACCGTAAAATGCTACAGAGGGTAGTGCGTGCGGCTCAGTACATCACTGGGGCTAAGCCTCAACGTCAACAGTGAAGAGGCGACTCCGGGATGCTGGCCTTCTAGGCAGAGGTCCTCTGTCCAGTGTCTGTGTTATTTTGCCCATCTTAATCTTTTCTTTTTATTGGCCAGTCTGAGATATGGCTTTTTCATTGCAACTCTGCCTAGAAGGCCAGCATCCCGGAGTCGCCTCTTCACTGTTGAAGTTGAGACTGGTGTTTTGCGGGTACTATTTAATGAAGCTGCCAATTGAGGACTTGAGGCATCTGTTTCGCAAACTAGACACTCTAATGTACTTGTCCTCTTGCTCAGCTGTGCACCGGGGATCTCCCACTCCTCTTTCTATTCTGGTTAGAGCCAGTTTGCGCTGTTCTGTGAAGGGAGTAGTACACAGCGTTGTACGAGATCTTCAGTTTCTTGGCAATTTCTCGCATGGAATAGACTTCAATTCTCAGATCAAGAATAGACTGACGAGTTTCAGACGAAAGGTCTCTGTTTTTGGCCTGTAATCGAACCCACAAATGCTGATGCTCCAGATACTCAACTAGTCTAAAGAAGACACATTTTATTGCTTCTTTAATCCGGACAACAGTTTTCAGCTGTGCTAACATAATTGCAAAAGGGTTTTCTAATGATCAATTAACCTTGTAAAATGATAAACTTGGATTAGCTAACACAACGTGCCATTGGAACACAGGAATGATGGTTGCGGATAATGGGCTTCTGTACACCTATGTAGATATTCCATAAAAAATCTGCAGTTTCCAGCTACAATAGTCATTTACAACATTAACAATGCCTACACTGTATTTCTGATTAATTTGATGTTATTTTAATGGACAAAAAAATTTGCTTTTCTTTCAAAAACAAGGACATTTCTAAGTGACCCCAAACTTTTGAACGGTAGTGTATATAATAGGCGGTGTCAGAGGAAAGCCCATAAAATTGTGAGACTCCAGTCACCCAAGACAGACTGTTTTCTCTGCTACCACACAGCAAGCGGTAGCGGCGCGCCAAGTCTAGGTCCAAAAGGCTCCTTAACAGCTTCTACCCCCAAGCCATAAGACCGCTGAACAATTCATCAAATGGCCACCAGACTATTACATTGACCACCCTCCTCCATTTGTTTTGTACACTGCTGCTACTTGCTGTTTATTATCTATGCATAGTCACTTCACCTCTACCTACATGTACACATTACCTCAACTAACCTGTACCCCCACACTGATTCGGTACCGGTACCCTCTGTGTATACCCTCGTTGTTGTTATGTTATTGTGTTACTTTTTTTTATAATGTTTTACTTTTATTTATTTGGTAAATATTTTCTTAACTCTTCTTGAACTGCACTGTTGGTTAAGGGCTTGTAAGTAAGCATTTCACGGTAAGGTCTACACTTGTTGTATTCAGCACATTTGATTTGATATACACACACCACACACACACACACACACACACACACACACACACACACACACACACACACACACACACACACACACACACACACACACACACACACACACACACACACACACACACATACAGATACCCACACACACATACACTGCTCACCTGTAATGTTTATACTTGGGTGGCATGACTCCTGGCCCCTCCACACGAACATACACATCCTCCAGGTTAAACTTGAATGGGTTTGTGAACTCCACGGTCACCATCATCTCCTCACTCACCTTGGCCAGACCAGACACCTACAGGGAGGCGAATGACAGTTTAGAACGGTCCTGACCCTAGCCGTGAAGACCCAGCTAGGATCGAGAAATGCAGCATATTTGTAAAATCCAGTGTACTTTATATACAGTACAAATTGATTCATTTTGTGCTTTCCACGATGTTCACAAAGTTACCACCAGGTGACCAGACCAGGAAAAAGTCCATCAAACCAGGTCAGGTCACATGGTCAGGTCACATGATCAAATGGTCAGGTCACATTGTCAGGTCACCACATGGTCAGGTCACATGTTCAACAAAAAATTCTCAGCCTCAGATGAGTGTCAAAAATGTCCCCCTATGTGGATTAATACGTTTTTTTTATTGAATGTAATTTCATTTAATCCAATATAAATTAATGGTTGAACATTGGTTGGATGGAGAGTTTGACGTATGTAGCATTATATGACCTACCTCTACAGAGAGTTTGGGTTATGTAGCCTTATATGACCTACCTCTACAGAGAGTTTGGGGTATGTAGCATTATATGACCTACCTCTACAGAGAGTTTGGGGTATGTAGCATTATATGACCTACCTCCGAGAGAGAGTTTGGGGTATGTAGCATTATATGACCTACCTCTACAGAGAGTTTGGGGTATGTAGCATTATATGACCTACCGCTACAGAGAGTTTGGGGTATCTAGCATTATATGACCTACCTCTACAGAGAGTTTGGGGTATGTAGCATTAAATGACCTACCTCTACAGAGTTTGCGGTATGTAGCATTATATGACCTACCTCTAGAGAGTTTGGGGTATGTAGCATTATATGACCTACCTCTACAGAGAGTTTGGGGTATGTAGCATTATATGACCTACCTCTACAGAGAGTTGGGGGTATGTAGCATTATATGACCTACCTCTACAGAGAGTTTGGGGTATGTAGCATTATATGACCTACCTCTACAGAGAGTTTGGGGTATGTAGCATTATATGACCTACCTCCGAGAGAGAGTTTGGGGTATGTAGCATTATATGACCTACCTCTACAGAGAGTTTGGGGTATGTAGCATTATATGACCTACCGCTACAGAGAGTTTGGGGTATCTAGCATTATATGACCTACCTCTACAGAGAGTTTGGGGTATGTAGCATTAAATGACCTACCTCTACAGAGAGTTTGGGGTATGTAGCATTAAATGACCTACCTCTACAGAGAGTTGGGGGTATGTAGCATTATATGACCTACCTCTACAGAGAGTTTGGGGTATGTAGCATTATATAACCTACCTCCGAGAGAGAGTTTGGGGTATGTAGCATTATATGACCTACCTCTACAGAGAGTTTGGGGTATGTAGCATTATATGACCTACCTCTACAGAGAGTTTGGGGTATGTAGCATTATATGACCTACCTCTACAGAGAGTTTGGGGTATGTAGCATTATATGACCTACCTCTACAGAGAGTTTGGGGTATGTAGCATTATATGACCTACCTCTACAGAGAGTTTGGGGTATGTAGCATTATATGACCTACCTCTAGAGAGTTTGGGGTATGTAGCATTATATGACCTACCTCTACAGAGAGTTTGGGGTATGTAGCATTAAATGACCTACCTCTACAGAGAGTTTGGGTATGTAGCATAATATGACCTACCTCTAGAGAGTTTGGGGTATGTAGCATTATATGACCTACCTCTACAGAGAGTTTGGGTGTGTAGCATTATATGACCTACCTCCGAGAGAGAGTTTGGGGTATGTAGCATTATATGACCTACCTCTAGAGAGTTTGGGTATGTAGCATTATATGACCTACCTCTACAGAGAGTTTGGGGTATGTAGCATTATATGACCTACCTCCTAGAGAGAGTTTGGGGTATGTAGCATTATATGACCTACCTCTAGAGAGTTTGGGTATGTAGCATTATATGACCTACCTCTACAGAGAGTTTGGGGTATGTAGCATTATATGACCTACCTCTACAGAGAGTTTGGGTATGTAGCATAATATGACCTACCTCTAGAGAGTTTGGGGTATGTAGCATTATATGACCTACCTCTACAGAGAGTTTGGGTATGTAGCATTATATGACCTACCTCCGAGAGAGAGTTTGGGGTATGTAGCATTATATGACCTACCTCTACAGAGAGTTTGGGGTATGTAGCATTATATGACCTACCTCTACAGAGAGTTTGGGGTATGTAGCATTATATGACCTACCTCTACAGAGAGTTTGGGGTATGTAGCATTATATGACCTACCTCTAGAGAGTTTGGGGTATGTAGCATTATATGACCTACCTCTACAGAGAGTTTGGGGTATGTAGCGTTAAATGACCTACCTCTACAGAGAGTTTGGGTATGTAGCATAATATGACCTACCTCTAGAGAGTTTGAGGTATGTAGCATTATATGACCTACCTCTACAGAGAGTTTGGGTATGTAGCATTATATGACCTACCTCCGAGAGAGAGTTTGGGGTATGTAGCATTATATGACCTACCTCCGAGAGAGAGTTTGGGGTATGTAGCATTATATGACCTACCTCTAGAGAGTTTGGGTATGTAACATTATATGACCTACCTCTACAGAGAGTTTGGGGTATGTAGCATTATATGACCTACCTCTACAGAGAGTTTGGGTATGTAGCATTATATGACCTACCTCTACAGAGAGTTTGGGGTATGTAGCATTATATGACCTACCTCCGAGAGAGAGTTTGGGGTATGTAGCATTTTATGACCTACCTCCGAGAGAGAGTTTGGGGTATGTAGCATTATATGACCTACCTCTACAGAGAGTTTGGGGTATGTAGCAATATATGACCTACCTCTAGAGAGTTTGGGGTATGTAGTATTATATTACCTACCTCTACAGAGAGTTTGGGGGTATGTAGGGTGACGACCCTCATGCTGGTGATGATCTGGCCGGTCTCCTTGACCTTCCCGGTGGCGATGAAGTGGAGGTTGGCCTGCTCCACCAGCTTTTTCATGTAGTCCTGGGAACGCACCTCCATCACCTGCTTCTCAGCTGGGAAAACACACAGGGATGACTTAGGATATGCTTTGTCTCCTTGAGTTTTATTTTCATTTTCATGTATTTTCTGGGGCTCCTGCTTAAGAAATATTGTAGAGCAACTAGCTTGCTGCTAGTAGAGAATATTGATCTTACATGCACCCCTTACACATACGGACATACACACACACCCTCCTCAGCCCTTCCTCCTCCCTCAACCCGCCTACCTTTCTTGGGATCCAGAATCACTCTAGGTGTCTTGAAGAGGAACTCAGAGCTGGTGACTCCAGTGTAATACACCACGTTGCCACTGACGTACACGTCCACGGTACGCGCCTGGTCACTCGTGTTGTTGAACTCCAGCTTCAGCTCAAAGTCATCCCCCACCCTCACCTCCATCAGGGGCATGTCCAGCTCCACGTCAGCCTCCGGAGGGGTGGCCTTCTCACGATGACAGCCGTACTCCTCCGCCTTCTCCAGCACCGCGCGCTCCTCGGGACTACCTGTTGATGTGGCGAGAGGGAGAGATTATAAGGTCTCTCTCAGAAGTTTCTAGTGTTGGTACCCAATTTACAAAGAGGCAAAACCCCTTTTTCCATTTTGTTACCTTCTTTAGGGGGTGTCAGCACAGGAATTACAAGATTATGTTATAATGCTGTTATTGCATCAAATGCTTGTTTTATGCAACAGAATAAGGGGTTGTTAGAACGCTCATCTGTGTGTGTTCTACTGAGGAGGGGAGTCTGGAAGATTTACGATGTCTTTGGGTGATACCGCATTCCAGATCATGATTTAACTTCTTATGGCTGCAAGGGGCAGTATTGAGTAGCCTGATAAAATGTGTCCATTTCAAACGGCCTCGTACTCAATTCTTGCTCGTACAATATGCATATTATTATTACTATTGGATAGAAAACACTCTCTACTTTCTAAACCCGTTTGAATTATTTCTCTGAGTGAAACAGAACTCATTCTGCAGCACTTTTCCTGACCCGGAAGTTCAAAGTCTGAAATCGATGCTCTCTTCCTCTTCCTGCCTATAAATGGGCACAAGAGCTATTAGTATACATGCACGTCATACACCTTCCTCTGGGTGTCAAGAAGGCTGTGAGAGAAGAAATGAGGTGATTATCTCGATCTGGGATGGAATAAATCCTCTTGGAATGACGTGTACCCCAGTTCCGGTACTCTGAAGAACGCGATTTGGACAGTGGGGTTGCCTTTTGTTTTGCTGACGTTATAGGCGACTATTATTTCCGGCTTTGATTTTATTTGATACATGTCACCATATCATCGTAAAGTATGTTTTTTCAATATAGTTTCATCAGATTATTGAAATTTTTTCGGGAGTTTTGCCGTGTTCCGTTCTCTTCCGTTTGTTTACATGGAGAGATCCGTGCAACCCGGCTAGCGCGCTTGCTAAATGGAGAGAGAAAGTTGCCATTCTGAATCCAAACAACGACTCATCTGGACAAAGGACACCTTGTTCAACATTCTGATGAAAGATCAGCAAAAGTAAGACCCAATTTATGATGTTATTTCATATATCTGTCGTAGTCGCCGGCGCCCAAGTGTTTCTGGCTATTGTGCTAAGCTAATATAACGCAACATTTTGTTTTCGCTGTAAAACACTTAATAAATCGGAAATATTGTCTGGCATCACAAGATGCCTGTCTTTCATTTGCTTTACACTATGTATTTTTCAGAAATGTTTTATGATGAGTAATTAGGTATTTGACGTTGGTGTCTGTAAATATTATGGCTGCTTTCGGTGCAATTTCTGAATGTAGCTGCAATGTAAACTATGATTTATACCTGAAATATGCACATTTTTCGAAAAAAACATATGCTATACAATAAATATGTTATCAGACTGTCATCTGATGAGGTTGTTTCTTGGTTAGTGGCTATTTATATCTTTATTTGGCCGAATTTGTGATAGCTACTGATGGAGTCAAAAACTGATGGAGTAATAAAAGTGGAGTCTTTTGCTAACGTGGTTAGCTAATAGATTTACATATTTTGTCTTCCCTGTAAAACATTTTAAAAATCGGACATGTTGGCTGGATTCACGAGATGTGTACCTTTCATATGCTGTATTGGACTTGTTAATGTGTGAAAGTTAAATATTTAAAAAAAAATATCTTTTGAATTTCGCGCCCTGCACTTGAAGTGGCTGTTGTCATAAGTGTACCGACGTCGGGCTTGCACGCCAAACAGGTTAATGTTTCTGTTCTATAAGGTAACAGGGAGAGATGACTCCAGGGCCAGACCTTGGTCTCTACACAATGAGAACTGTTTTTGCAACAGCTGGGAAGCTGGGAATTATAAGTATCTTTCATACAAATCTTAACTGTGTGACCTATTCCATACATCTGTTGTTCGTCATGTAGACTGAAGGGGGTGTATCTTGGCTATAAAAGACCTTTGTACTTTTGTCTCTGGGCTCTCAACGAATCATCTGAGAGTGATTCCTCGACCAGCCATCGGTAACGTATAGCACTCAATCAATTCACTTTATACAGTATGTGTGTGTTGTATTGACCTGCTCCCTTATTAATAAGTGAATAAAGATTTGGTTTAAGTATAACTCTGACTTGTGTGATAAGTTTGTCTCGCCTCATTTGATAGTAAAGAAATGAACCATGACAGGGGTAAGATCCACGTGATGAAAAGTCAGATATGGCGGGGTGTTAATACTTTTCATGACACTGGAGTAAGCAGGAACTGACAAAGACTGACACTTTTTGCGCCGGTATCCCGGACCCAGACAAAGCCTAGTTCTGAACTTTAAAACACTAGAGATTCTCGATCGAGCATGCCTTTTAGTCCAGGACTATAGGCTTAATCTGTGTCTGGGAAACCGGCCCTTTGTGTTTGCTCTGTGACTCTCCCTCCATCCCTCCACTCCTCCTCTCCTACCCTCAGGGAACTTGTACTGATCAGTGATGTCACGGCGAGCGTCCTGGCCGGGCACTTTGGTCACCACCATCCTGCCAACATGGCTGCTGTTGACCTTGACCGGCTCCAGGGTTCCGTCTCTGGGGTTCCGTGAGTAGAACACCACATCACTGTTCACCTACAGAACAGGAAGAATGGAACACGTTCATCATGTAAAACCAGTCATTAGTCACTTAGTCATATATTTGGTCATATATTTGGTCATTATTGTAATATATGGTAATATAAAGTGCATTCGGAAAGTATTCAGACCCCTTACCTTTTTCCACCTTTTGTTATGTTACAGCCTTATTCTAAAATGTATTTTAAAAAATCCCCTCAACAATCTACACAGAATACCCCATAATGACAGGTTTTTGATTTTTTTGCAACAAAAAAAGAAACTGAAATATCACATGTACGTACATAAGTATTCAGACCCTTTGCTATGAGACTCGAAATTGAGCTCAGGTGCATCTTGTTTCCATCCATTATCCTTGAGATGCTTCTACAACTTTTGAGTGAGTCCACCTGTGGTAAATTCAACTGATTGGACATGATTTGGAAAGGCACACACCTGTTTATATAAGGTCCCACATTTGACAGTTCATGTCAGAGTAGAAACCAAGCCCTGAGGTAAAAGGAATTGTCCTTAGAGCTCTGAGACAGGATTGTATCGAGGCACAGATCTGGGGACGGGTACCAAAACATTTCTGCAGCATTGAAGGTCCCCAAGAACACAGTGGCCTCCATCATTCTTAAATGGAAGAAGTTTGGAACCACCAAGACTCTTCCTAGATCTGGCCACCCGGCCAAACTCAGCAATTGGGGAAGAAGGTCCTTGGTCAGGGAGGTGACCAAGAACCCAATGGTCACTCTGACAAAGCTCCAGAGTTCCTCTGTGGAGATGGGAGAACCTTCCAGAAGGACAACCATCTCTGCAACACTCCACCAATCAGGCCTTATGGTAGAATGGCCAGATGAAAGCCACACCTCAGTAAAAGGCACATGACAGTCCGCTTGGAGTTTGTCAAATGGCACCTAAAGGACTTCTCAGACCATGAGAAACAAGATTCTCTGGTCTGATGAAACCAAGATTGAACTATTTGGCCTGAATGCCAAGTGTCACGTCTGGAGGAAACATGACACCATCCCTACGGTGAAGCATGGTGGTGGCAGCATCATGCTGTGGGGTGGTGCACAATTGGCCCAGCGTCATCCAGGTTAGGGGAAGGTTTGGCCGGGGTAGCCCATCATTGTAAAATAAGAATTTGTTCTTAACCGACTTGCCTAGTTAAATAAAGGTTAAATTAAAAATCTAAATTCAAACGGTAGGGACTGGGAAACAGGATCAAGGGAAAGATGAATGGAGCAAAGTACAGAGAGATCCTTGATGAAAACTTGCTCAGGACCTCAGACTGAGTCAAAGGTTCACCTTCCAACAGGACAACGACCCTAAGCACACAGCCAAGACAAGGCAGGAGTGGCTTCGGGACAAGTCTCTGAATGTCCTTGAGTGGCCCAGCCAGAGGCCTCACCATCCAACCTGACAGAGCTTGAGAGGATCTGCAGAGAAGAATGTGAGAAACTCCCCAAATACAAGCGTGCCAATCTTGTAGTGTCATATCCAAGAAGACTCAAGGCTGTAATCTCTGCCAAAGGTGCTTCAACAAAGTATTGAGTAATGGGTCTGAATACTTATACAAATGTAATATTTCAGTTCTTGCTTTTTTATACATTTGCCCATTATGGGGTAGTGTGTGTAGATTGATGATTGAAAAAAAAAAGATTTAATCCAGTTTAGAATACAGCTGTAACGTAACAAAATGTGGAAAAAGTCAAGTGGTCTGAATATTTTTTGAATGCACTGAATATTACCATATGTATTACCATATACATAACCATATGTATTACCATATATATAACCATATGTATTACCATATATATAACCATATGTATTACCATATATATATAACCATATGTATTACCATATATATAACCATATGTATTACCATATATATATAACCATATGTATTACCGTATATATTACCATATGTATTACAATATATTTAACCATATGTATTACCATATATGTAACCATATATATTACCATATATATTACCATAGTAATAACCCCCCAAATATGTATAGGTACTGCATATTCACTGTTAGACGAAGAGTTCACTGATTCAAACTTTAAATGAGCTTTCTTGGTAAGTGGCCAGTAGGGGTTGTAACATTTTGTATACTGTCCTGTGCAGTTAGTACCCTGCTCCACTAGGGGGGCTCATCGTTGTAGTCTTTACCTCGGCAAACACGAACGCTGCGTCATACGGGAAGCAGATCTGTCCGTGTTTGATGGCCTGGACAGATGCAGGACCACACCTGTACATCCCTATAGAAAGACACATTAGGTATTTTATTACAAATAAGTATTAATACAGTATAACATAGTTACTACCTCTTAAATTAGCTAACAAAATGTAACAACTGTATAACATGGTCAGCAAGTTCAGTAAAAGTGTACAGGCGCATGTGTGTGTGCGTGCATGTGAATGTGTGTGTGGGCACGTGGGTGCAATTGCATGTAAACGTGTGTGTAGGAACACCTCACCATCACTGGTCTCCTGGGGTGTAGCATCCACAGCCTGCCAGCCCCCAAACCCTTGAGGAAGGTCTGGCCTGCTCATGTAGCACTCATTCCAGCAATGGTAGTTCCTATGGCAACATAACCATCCCTTAATTTCACTGTAACATCCAATGATTTTAAATGCAGTGTATGTACTCTTTATATGCAGTTTATGTACTCTTTAAATGCAGTGTATGTATTCTTTAAATGCAGTGTATGTACTCTTTAAATGCAGTGTACGTACTCTTTAAATGCAGTGTATGCACACTCGTGGATGAATTGTGTTTTTAAATGGTCAATTAAATAGTCAATCAGAAGGTGATTTCAACATTGTCTGTCACTGAATCAGTTCTACCAAATGAAGTAGTGCTGAGGGATTCACCAAAATTTAGTTTTTTGGGATGGTTACATTACAATAGTATTATACATTACAAAAATAAAGTTGAACTATGTGGGACGCTGGCTGAAGGGAGTTGTAATGTTCATTAAGCAAATATTCAAGCTAGTTCAGTGCAGAAACGTGGTAATAAACGACTTAAGCAATAATACATGAGGCCATGTGTTATGACATTTTATCATGGCTGTGATGTGGTCATAGCCACGAGGCGAAGCCGAGTGGTATTTGTTATTTTATTAGGATCCTCATTAGCTGTTGCAAAAGCAGCGGCTAGACCACCACAGCCATGATAAAATGTCATAACACATGGCCTCAAGTCTATTATTGCATTATTACAACGGGTTACCAGCATTAAAAATTAAGATTATTTCCCAAACTTTCAATTTTTACACAAAATATGATGTTACATTCACTAACACTGATTGTCAAATGATTTCAATTATCGTCTGTCACTCTGAATCAGTTCTACCAGATGGAGTCTTTGGTGCGGTGCTTGTCAATTCTGCCGTTCTCATCCAGGATAACATCAGTCTTCAGGTTGCCGTCGTTGTCGTGGGCAGAGTAGAAGTTGGTGACAACCCTGGCGGGGATGCCCAGACAGCGCAGGACTGGGGAGGGGGAAGGGAAGGGAAATGATTTCATCAGCAAATACAAAGAAATATAAGGAATTCTGCACATCAAAGAGGGGAATAAGTTATTTAAATTCTGTTTGTTACAATAAACTAAACAGCAGCAGATTGTCAATCCAAACCATAGACTACTACTGAACCCCACCCACCCCTATTCTAACACTCTTCATTCTCTAATAATGGGTGGTATAGCCATTCATACTAAGGCAATGTCTCTCAATCCTGGTCCTGGGGACCCAAAGGAGTGACATTTTAGTTTTTGATCTAGTACTAAACAGCTGATTCCACTAATCATCTCATCATCAAGCCTTTGATTAGAATCAGGTGTATTAGTGCTAGTTGCAAAAACAAAAATGTGCACCCCTTTGGGTCCCCAGGACCAGGATACCTTAGTATGAATGTCTTGGAAAACACTGGATTGGAAAACACTGTACTAAGGGTTGAACGGTAGTGTTGCGAGTCTCACAGGTGTTGAAGACGGCAGCATAGACCCAGCACTGGGCGTAGCAGACGGGTGTCTTGCTGCTGGAGTAGTTGAGGAGGATCTCAGTGCTTCCTGTCCAGGAGGTGGGTGCCACTCCGTAGGTGTAGTCACCGCTCCAGTTCCCCACCAGCACCCCGTCGTCGTCATGAGAGTTCAGCTGGGAGAAAGAGAGGTAAATATGCTGTAGTTTGAGTCTGAAATGACACCCAATTCCCTTTATAGTGCATTAGTTTGACCAGAGCCTTATGGGCCATGTCAAAAGTAGTGCACTATATGCTAAGAGTGGCATTTTGGATGCAACTGCAGCCTTTTACATGCCTACATTGAGTTGTAAGTACAAATCTGTCTTCCGTACAAATCTCTGTTCTGTACAAATCTGTCTTCCGTACAAATCTCTATTCTGTACAAATCTGTCTTCCGTACAAATCTCTATTCTGTACAAATCTGTCTTCCGTACAAATCTCTCTTCTGTACAAATCTGTCTTCTGTAAAATCTCTCTTCTGTTCAAATCTGTCTTCCGTACAAATCTGTCTTCTGTAAAATCTCTGTTCTGTACAAATCTGTCTTCCGTACAAATCGCTCTTCTGTACAAATCTGTCTTCTGTAAAATCTCTGTTCTGTACAAATCTGTCTTCTGTAAAATCTCTGTTCTGTACAAAACTGTCTTCTGTAAAATCTCTCTTCTGTTCAAATCTGTCTTCTGTAAAATCTGTCTTCTGTTCAAATCTGTCTTCTGTAAAATCTCTGTTCTGTAAAAATCTGTCTTCTAATATGGCTTTTTCATTTCTCCATTGAGTTTTACTTATAAATGTACTATGTGAAAAGGTTGTAAGAATGTTATGTGAATGGGTTCTCTGTATTGTATTGACTGGTGGTAACCACGCAACCCTCACCATGGCGGAGGCCTTCCGGGCTACTTTGATGGCGTCGCCCCGGTTGGTGAGGGGCATGGCAGCTTTATCCATGATGAACAGACAGGCATCCAGCACCCCATAGTCAAACTGCAACAAGCAACGTTGGAAATTGAGGATTAACTTGTAAAAATGCATATGAGGGTTTTATGGTCAGTCTTTGTATTCAAATTAATACATGCGTGGAAAACATCTTGTGTGGAACGTGTGGAAAATCTCTGTTGCACGTCGGGCCAACTAACCCCATTTATCTGTGACTATATCCACAACACAGCATGGCCTCTTGGGCTTTATTAACAGACATACACTATAAAATTGTGTTTTGAAATGATTGTCCAAACAATGTAAAATGATTTGTACCTGACCAAAGTTCCAGGGCCGCTCAGACATGTCGTCATATGCCCCGTGGTAGATGACCCCCACCTCGTTGAGAACACACTCCTCCCTCTCATCGTCATCATCCAGGAACACAGAATCACCTGATGGAAGGAAAACAGAACGTTAGAATTTCATTCTATGTTCAGAATGTACAGTTGAAGTCAGAAGTTTACATACACTTAGGTTAGAGTCATTAAAACTTGTTTTCAACCACTCCACAAATTTCTTGTTAACAAACTATAGTTTTGGCAAGTCGGTTAGGACATCTACTTTGTGCATGACACAAGTAATTTTTCCAACAATTGTTACAGACAGATTATTTCACTTATAATTCACTGTATCACAATTCCAGTGGGTCAGAAGTTTACATACATTAAGTTGACTGTGCCTTTAAACAGCTGGCAAAATTCCAGAAAATTATGTCATAGCTTTAGAAGCTTCTGATAGGCTAATTGACATCATTTGAGTCAATTGGAGGTGTACCTTTGGATGTCTTTCAATACCTACCTTCAAACTCGGTGCCTCTTTGCTTGACATCATGGGACAATCAAAAGAAATCAGCCAAGACCTCAGAAAAAAATTTGTAGACCTCCACAAGTCTGGTTCATCCTTGGGAGCAATTTCCAAGTGCCTGAAGGTACCACGTTAATCTGTACAAACAATAGTATGCAAGTATAAACACCATGGGACCACGCAGCCGTCATACCGCTCAGGAAGGAGACGCGTTCTGTCTCCTGGAGATTAATGTACTTTGGTGCGAAAAATGCGAATCAATCCCAGAACAACAGCAAAGGACCTTGTGAAGATGCTAGAGGAAACAGGTACAAAAGTATCCACAGTAAAATTAGTCCTATATCGACATAACCCGAAAGGCCGCTCAGCAAGGAAGAAGCCACTGCTCCAAAACCGCCATAAAAAAAGCCAGACTACGGTTTGCCACTGCACACAGTGACAAAGATCGTACTTTTTGGAGAAATGTCCTCTGGTCTGATGAAACAAAAATAGAACTGTTTGGCCATAATGACCATCATTGTGTTTGGAGGAAAAAGGGGGAGGCTTGTAAGCTGAAGAACAACATCCCAACCATGAAGTACGGGGGTGGCAGCATCATGTGGTGGGGATGCTTTGCTGCAGGAGGGACTGGTGCACTTCACAAAATAGATGGCATCATGAGGTAAGAAAATTATGTGGATCTATTGAAGCAACATCTCAAGACATCAGTCAGGGAGTTAAAGCTTGGTCGCAAATGGGTCTTCCAAATGGACAATGACCCCAAGCATATTTTACCTTTATTTAACTAGGCAAGTCAGTTAAGAACAAATTCTTATTTTCAATGACGGCCTAGGAACAGTGGGTTAAATACCTTGTTCAGGAGCAGATCAACAGATTTTTACCTTGTCAGCTCAGGGATTCAATCTTGCGACCTTTAGGTTACTAGTCCAACACTCTAACCACTAGGCTACCTGCCACCCCAAGCATGCTGTTAAAGTTGTGGCAAAATGGCTTAAGGACAACAAAGTCAAGGAATTGGAGTGGCCATCACAAAGCCCTGACCTCAGTCCTATAGAAAATTTGTGGGCAGAACTGAAAAACCGTGTGCAAGGAAGGAGGCCTACAAACCTCACTCAGTTACATCAGCTCTGTCAGGAGGAATGGGCCAAAATTCACCCAACTTATTGTGGGAAGCTTGTGGAAAGCTACCCGAAACATTTGACCCAAGTTCAACATTTAAAGGCAATGCTACCAAATACTAATTGAGTGTACGTAAACTTCTGACCCACTGGGAAGGTGATGAAAGAAATAAAAGCTGACATAAATCATTCTCTCTACTATTATTCTGACATTTCACATTCTTCAAATAAAGTGGTGATCCTAAATGACCTAAGACAGGGAATTTTTACTAGGATTAAATGTCAGGAATTGTGGAAAAACTGAGTTTAAATGTATTTGGGTAAGCTGTATGTAAACTTCCGACTTCAACTGTATGTTTTTAAACAAGATAGAGGTAGCTTGATCAATCAATCAATCAATCAATTAATCAATCAGTTGCACAAACAATTGATGTGGGACCAGACTAGTGGGATAGCTGTCATCAGTCAGTGTCCATCACAGACCTGTTGCCCAGGCGTTGAAGAGGACGTAGAGGTCTCGACTCTCGTCCCTCCTGGTCCTACGGATTCCGTAGGGCGTCACCACCGCCACGTACGTGCGCCACTTTCCCACAATGCAGTCTGGCGCGGGGGTGATGCCCACTGTGACTACGTTGTCGGTGCTGTCCACCACCCGGCCGTCCCACGGGCTCTGGCCGTCCATGGCCACAGACACGGGGATGTAGGTGCCCTTACTGAACTGGGGACTGCCCCCTGGTGGATTGGTGGAACAAGAGGAATGACATGTCTTGCTAGCTTGCTAACACTGAGACTTCCACTCCGGGGGTGAAGTTACATCTAGGATCAGCTCCCCCTTCCCCAATCGTAACCTTAAAGGCCCAATGCAGTCAAAAACTAGATTTTATTGTGTTTTATATATATTTCCATGCTATGAGGTTGGAATAATACTGTGAAATTGTGAAAATTATGATAATGTCCTTTTAGTGTAAGAGCTGTTTGAAAATGTTTGAAATTTCTGCCTGTTTTGCTGGGATGGGGTTTTGGCCTTCCATGGTAGCATCACCAGGTGGTAAATGAGTTAATAGACCACTAAGAAAGAGAGTTCCAAACCTCTCTACCAATAACAGCTCATTTTCAGTTTTCCCCTCCCCACTCAGACCACTCCCAGACAGTTTTAGCAAAATTCTTGTTTGAGAAATTACTCTTTGCTGAGAAGCTATTATTATTATTTTTTGACCATTTTAATTGAAAACAATCATAGTATGGTACTTCATTGTTACCCAGAAATGATTTGATATTGAGATACAAATGGCTGCTTTGGACCTTTAACCATTAGTCCGGAGTATGCAAAACTGACCCTAGATCAGCAACTTCACCTTACACCGAGCCTTCGCATTAAGCCATGGTAACACCCTGGACTAGAGATGTGGTACTAGAGACATAGTAACACCCTGAACTAGAGCCATGGTAACACCCTGGACTAGAGATATGGTAACACCCTGGACTAGAGATGTGGTACTAGAGACATGGTAACACCCTGGACTAGAGATATGGTAACACCCTGGACTAGAGATATGGTAACACCCTGGACTAGAGCTATGGTATTACCCTGGACAAGAGCTAAGGTAACACCCTGGACTAGAGCTACGGTAACACCCTGGACTAGAGCTGCGGTAAACCCTGGACTAGAGCTACGGTAAACCCTGGACTAGAGCTACGGTCAACCCTGGACTAGAGCTATGGTAGACCTAACCACTGATTCAAGAAAGAAAGATAGATACAGTACTACATGCACACTGTTGAATCCCTCCTTAGTTTGATTATGTTTCAAGCTGTTAGATTAAAAACTGCAGGAGCATTTAACAGTGTACATTTCTTTCATGACATTACTTTTGAACTGCTTCTAAACTAGTAACTATGGATACAGAGTGAGATCTTTTTGATTCTGGGAAGCTTTTTAGGTGGGGGTTTATTTATCTCACCAATAACGAACTCCACAGCGAACTGATCATCGGAGGGTTTGTAAGGACGGTCAAAGGTCACCTTGAGCTGGAACTCCTGGCCCCTGCGGACGATGAGGTGGTCACTGGCATACAGGTGTGTGCTGTGCTGTGGCGTATTGACCTCATCTGGCCTCCGCAGCATGTTCACGTCCCAGATGTCCAAGAACTCTGGAGGGAGGGAGCGAGAGAGGGAGAGTGAGAGAGAGATGGGCGAGAGAGAGAGAGGGGGCGCAAGAGAGAGAGAGGGGGCAGGAGAGCGGGAGAGAGATGGCGGGAGAGAGAGCGAGCGGGAGGGAGAGAGAGAGAGGGGGCGGGAGAGAGAGCGAAAGAGAGAGGACGGGAGAGAGAGGGGCAGGTGAGAGAGAGAGGAGCGGGTGAGAGAGAGAGAGATAGAGGGGGCGGGAGAGAGAGAGAGGAGGCAGGAGAGCGGAGGAGAGAGAGAGAGGGGCGGGAGAGAGAGCAAGAGAGGGGGCAGGGGAGAGGGAGAGAGAGAGAGAGCGGGAGAGAGGGGGGGGGCGGGAGAGAGAGAGAGGGGATGGAAGAGAGAGAGATAGGGGGTGGGAGAGTGGGGGAAAGAGAGAGTTGCGGGCGGGAGAGAGAGAGAGGGGGCGGGAGAAAGAGAGAGAGAGAGATGGCAAGGGAGAGAGAGATAGAGGGGGGCGGGAGAGAGAATATATAAGTGTATAAGGAAAGAGGAGAGACTTGAAGACTGGAATTACTGACTTTTGTCATCGTAACTTGGGCCCTGAGTTTTTCCTGGTCAAGTTAGGTGGTCATGGAAAACTCTGGGCCCTAAATCTATGGCTATTTGGGATACAGTTGAAACATACAGACGCAGGATGCAATGCGGGAAATGTCAAATGTGGTAGCGTTTATAATGTTACCTCATAAGCATAGCAGGTATTTATATGGGAGTGTTCATGTTGATTCACTAGCATAGGGCAACCTGTCATCATTATCTGGCTCCAAGGAGCATTCCTCGGAGACGAGGCCATACCCCAAACTATTCAATATTTGTTGTCATTCAGTTAAGCCTGTACTCGATTGAAGTGTATTTGAGATTTAAAAAGGCTTCTGAAAGTTTGTAATTTCCAAAATGTCAATGACTTATAATCCACATAATTCACATTTCCTGTTGCTGCAGGATTATTTTCCTGCTGTAGTAAATTTACTAAAATTAAGACCCATTAAGAGTGGGAAGTATTGTTCGATGTGGTCCGAAGTGGGGCTATGCCCCCCCATCCATAAATTTGAGAATTTTGCATTTTTCAAACACCTGAAACAGCTTTTTCCTGTAATCTAGAGCCTTAATCGTTATGCTTAATTTTAAGTAAAAAATATGTATATATTTCAGCATATCTTTGCATACCTCTTGTGCTGTCTGTGTCCTCCTTACTGCTGGTTCTTTAAAAAATAAATATAAAAAGAAAAGGCTTTTCTGCATCTCTGCTAAAATATTGAAAGGAATGTGAGTCTTATTCAATATATTTATTTATTGCTTGCTTTTCTAAAGTCTACCAACCTTGCCAGCAGGCATGCCAGCTAAGATAGTTAAACAAGCTAGCTACTCCAACTTGATTGATAGTTGTCTTCTTGTTAGCTAGTTAGGAGGTTGGGAGATTGGGAACCTATCTGGGCTAGCTAAAGCAAACTTCATAAAATTGCTAGGTGGCTATAGTATTTGTTTTAAAACAGCACACACACAGTGCCTCCTTATCCTCCTCACACACACACACACGTACGCACACACATACACACACACAAGCTCATTCTCCTCCTCACCCCTGAGTGGAGGAGGTCCTCGGGGTCCAATTATGCCAAAGGAATCGAACTCAGGCACCTCCTCCCCCTCTGCATTGGAGCTGGCGATGGGGGCGGCGCTGCGGCCGCGGTGGGACACCTGGGGTGGTGGCTGGGCTGCGGGCTCCGGGTTAGACATGGTACTAGCACTGAAATGTCACCTCACAGGCCTGGGACACATTCAGATGGACGGACAGACACACAGGCAGACAGGCAGGCAGACAGACAGACAGAGTGAAAATGTTATAAGATACCACAGAACAGTTCAGAAGTTCATAAAGAATAATATTAAATGGGCAGGAGGGGATCTGATCCCAGATCAGCAATCTGAGATGCTTAATGAACACCGGTCCTGAATTCCATCGATGGTAGCATATCACTGACAACTCCATTCATATTCAGCTAACCCTTTGAGGGGACAGTTGTACTGTGGATGCTAAGAGATTAACTGTTTCGACAACCATCTGTTTCACATTGAGGTATGGCAGCAGTAGTGAACGTGAGTACGGAGCTGGATGAGACACACGTAAACTTTAACACAAGCCACGTGTATATATATTCAAAAAATGATTTGCATAGCAGTGACTAGATCAGCAAACTTAGGTATGAAATGCTTGGTGGTTTCACTGAGAGGAGCCTGTGTTTTTTTTCTTGTTGTTTATTTATGTGCTGTATAAAGAAAACGAGGGCGCAATTCCAAAAAGCGGTTGGCAAAGTCAAACATTTTTGTGTTGTTTGTTTTGGCGTTGTGTTGTTCTGAGTGCCATTAAACTGTGCAGTTCAACTGAACAAATTAAAGAGAAAAAATGGTTGTTAACGATCAAGGAATTCTAAACTTGAATCATCCCTGATTTTGTGTCAGCGGGGGTCACAAAAGTGATGTCATCACATTTCTTTGTTTAGAATCAACATGTAGGATTCTTTTTTTTTTTAAATAGTAAAAACATTCCATTTGCTATGGGTCATTTTGATAATTTGGGCATGTAGTGAAAAAGACTATGTACCAATAAAAATATGCCAGTATTTGTGGTAAAATGAAGTAATATTATGGAACAGATTTACAAGTAGGAGGTAATAATAGTAGGTAGGGGGTTATAATATAAATGAACAAACTATATACTCTGTATCCAAGTCCAAACCTGGCAGTTTACGAAATAGGCTTTGCATTTAGAGCAGGTCCAGCAGTCATAAAACAACAAGCTATTAGACCCATCATAAACTACAAGCTATTAGACCCCATCATAAACTACAAGCAGTGGTGCAAAGTTACTAATGTTGGATTAGTTCAAACTTCATTGAGCCACAAGCTTCCATCTAATAGGGACTAACATCAAAACCATGGAAGTAAATTAAGTCTCTAGACACATACTGTAAGTCGATCATCCACAGATGATGCAATCTCTATTGCACTCCACACTGAGCTTTCACACCTGGACAAAAGGAACACCTATGTGAGAATGCTATTCGTTGACTACAGCTCAGCGTTTAACACCATAGTGCCCTCAAAGCTCATCACTAAGCTAAGGACCCTGGGACTAAACACCTCACTCTGCAACTGGATGCTGGACTTCCTGACGAGCCGCCCCCAGGTGGTAAGGGTAGGTAACAACACATCTGCCACGCTGATCCTCAACACAGGGGCCCCTCAGGGGTGCGTGCTCAGTCAAGTTTATTTTATTTTATTTTATATAGCCCTTCGTACATCAGCTAATATCTCGAAGTGCTGTACAGAGACCCAGCCTAAAACCCCAAACAGCTAGAATGCAGGTGTAAAAGCACGGTGGCTAGGAAAAACTCCCTAGAAAGGCCAAAACCTAGGAAGAAACCTAGAGAGGAACCAGGCTATGAGGGGTGGCCAGTCCTCTTCTGGCTGTGCCGGGTGGAGATTATAACAGAACATGGCCAAGATGTTCAAAAATGTTCATAAGTGACAAGCATGGTCAAATAATAATCATGAATAATTTTCAGTTGGCTTTTCATAGCCGATCATTAAGAGTTGAAAAACAACAGGTCTGGGACAGGTGGCGGTTCCATAACCGCAGGCAGAACAGCTGAAACCGGAACAGCAGCAAGGCCAGGCGGACTGGGGACAGCAAGGAGCCACCACGCCCGGCAGTCCCGACGTATGGTCCCAGGGCTCAGGTCCTCCGAGAGAAAGAAAGAGAGAAGGAGAAAATTAGAGAGAGCCAAGATTTTCAAAATGTTCATAAATGACAAGCATGGTCAAATAATAATCAGGAATAAATCTGTTGGCTTTTCATAGCCGATCATTAAGAGTTGAAAACAGCAGGTCTGGGACAGGTAGGGGTTCCGTAACCGCAGGCAGAACAGTTGAAACTGGAATAGCAGCAAGGCCAGGCGGACTGGGGGCAGCAGGGAGTCGTCATGCCCGGTAGTCCTGACGTATGGTCCTAGGGCTCAGGTTCTCAGAGAGAGAGAAAGAAAGAGAGACCGAGAGAATTAGAGAAAGCATACTTAAATTCACACAGGACACTGGATAAGACAGGAGAAGTACTCCAGGTATAACCAACTGACCCTAGCCCCCCGACACAAACTACTGCAGCATAAATACTGGAGGCTGAGACAGGAGCGGTCAGGAGACACTGTGGCCCCATCCGAAGATACCCCCGGACAGGGCCAAATAGGAAGGATATAACCCCACCCACTTTGCCAAAGCACAGCCCCCGCACCACTGGAGGGATATCTTCAACCACCAACTTATAATCCTGAGACAAGGCCGAGTATAGCCAACAAAGATCTCCACCACAGCACAAACCAAGGGGGGGCGCCAACCCAGACAGGAAGATCACGTCAGTAACTCAACCCACTCAAGTGACGCACCCCTCCCAGGGACGGCATGAAAGAGCACCAGTAAGCCAGTGACTCAGCCCCTGTAATAGGGTTAGAGGCAGAGAATCCCAGTGGAGAGAGGGGAACCGGCCAGGCAGAGACAGCAAGGGCGGTTCGTTGCTCCAGAGCCTTTCCGTTCACCTTCACACTCCTGGGCCAGACTACACTCAATCATATGACCTACTGAAGAGATAAGTCTTCAGTAAAGACTTAAAGGTTGAGACCGAGTCTGCGTCTCTCACATGGGTAGGCAGACTGTTCCATAAAAATGGAGATCTATAGGAGAAAGCCCTGCCTCCCGCTGTTTGCTTAGAAATTCTAGGGACAATTAGGAGGCCTGCGTCTTGTGACCGTAGCGTACGTATTGGTATGTACGGCAGGACCAACTCGGAAAGATAGGTAGGAGCAAGCCCATGTAACGCTTTATAGGTTAACAGTAAAACCTTGAAATCAGCCCTTGCCTTAACAGGAAGCCAGTGTAGGGAAGCTAGCACTGGAGTAATATGATCAAATTTCTTGGTTCTAGTCAGGATTCTAGCAGCCGTATTTAGCACTAACTGAAGTTTATTTAGTGCTTTATCCGGGTAGCCGGAAAGTAGAGCATTGCAGTAGTCTAACCTAGAAGTAACAAATGCATGGATTAATTTTTCTGCATCATTTTTGGACAGAAAATTTCTGATTTTTGCAATGTTACGTAGATGGAAAAAAGCTGTCCTTGAAACAGTCTTGATATGTTCGTCAAAAGAGAGATCAGGGTCGAGAGTAACGCCGAGGTCCTTCACAGTTTTATTTGAGACGACTTTACAACCATCAAGATGAATTGTCAGATTTAACAGAAGATCTCTTTGTTTCTTGGGACCTAGAACAAGCATCTCTGTTTTGTCCGAGTTTAAAAGTAGAAAGTTTTCAGCCATCCACTTCCTTATGTCTGAAACACAGGCTTCTAGCGAGGGCAATTTTGGGGCTTCACCATGTTTCATTGAAATGTACAGCTGTGTGTCATCCGCATAGCAGTGAAAGTTAACATTATGTTTTCGAATAACATCCCCAAGAGGTAAAATATATAGTGAAAACAATAGTGGTCCTAAAACGGAACCTTGAGGAACACCGAAATGCACAGTTGATTTGTCAGAGGACAAACCATTCACAGAGACAAACTGATATCTTTCCGACAGGTAAGATCTAAACCAGGCCAGAACTGGTCCGTGTAGACCAATTTGGGTTTCCAGTCTCTCCAAAAGAATGTGGTGATCGATGGTGTCAAAGGCAGCACTAAGGTCTAGTAGCACGAGGACAGATGCAGAGCCTCGGTCTGACGCCATTAAAAGGTCATTTACCACCTTCACAAGTGCAGTCTCAGTGCTATGATGGGGTCTAAAACCAGACTGAAGCATTTCGTATACATTGTTTGTCTTCAGAAAGGCAGTGAGTTGCTGCGCAACAGCTTTTTCTAAAATTTTTGAGAGGAATGGAAGATTCGATATAGGCCGATAGTTTTTTATATTTTCCGGGTCAAGGTTTGGCTTTTTCAAGAGAGGCTTTATCACTGCCACTTTTAGTGAGTTTGGTACACATCCGGTGGATAGAGAGCTGTTTATTATGTTCAACATAGGAGGGCCAAGCACAGGAAGCAGCTCTTTCAGCAGTTTAGTAGGAATAGGATCCAGTATGCAGCTTGAAGGTTTAGAGGCCATGATTATTTTCATCATTGTGTCAAGAGATATAGTACTAAAACACTTAAGTGTCTCTCCCGATCCCAGGCCCTGGCGGAGCTGTGCAGATCCAGGACAGCTAAGCCCTGGAGGAATACGCAGATTCAAAGAGGAGTCCGTAATTTGCTTTCTAATGGTCATGATCTTTTCCTCAAAGAAGTTCATGAATTTATTACTGCTGAAGTGAAAGCCATCCTCTCTTGGGGAATGCTGCTTTTTAGTTAGCTTTGCAACAGTATCAAAAATAAATTTTGGATTGTTCTTATTTTCCTCGATTAAGTTGGAAAAGTAGGATGATCGAGCAGCAGTGAGGGCTCTTCGGTACTGCACGGTACTGTCTTTCCAAGCTAGTCGGAAGACTTCCAGTTTGGTGTGGCGCCATTTCCGTTCCAATTTCCTGGAAGCTTGCTTCAAAGCTCGGGTATTTTCTGTATACCAGGGAGCTAGTTTCTTATGACAAATGTTTTTCGTTTTTAGGGGTGCAACTGCATCTAGGGTATTGCGCAAGGTTAAATTGAGTTCCTCAGTTAAGTGGTTAACTGATTTTTGTCCTCCGACGTCCTTGGGTAGGCAGAAGGAGTCTGGAAGGGTATCAAGGAATTTTTGTGTTGTCTGAGAATTTATAGCACGACTTTTGATGCTCCTTGGTTGGGGTCTGAGCAGATTATTTGTTGCGATTGCAAACGTAATAAAATGGTGGTCCGATAGTCCAGGATTATGTGGGAAAACATTAAGATCTACAACATTTATTCCATGGGACAAAACTAGGTCCAGAGTATGACTGTGGCAGTGAGTAGGTCCAGAGACATGTTGGACAAAACCCACTGAGTCGATGATGGCTCCGAAAGACTTTTGGAGTGGGTCTGTGGACTTCTCCATATGAATATTAAAATCACCAAAAATTAGAATATGATCTGCTATGACTACAAGGTCTGATAGGAATTCAGGGAACTCAGAGAGGAACGCTGTATATGGCCCAGGAGGCCTGTAAACAGTAGCTCTAAAAAGTGATTGAGTAGGCTGCATAGATTTCATGACTAGAAGCTCAAAAGACGAAAACGTCATTTTTTTTTTTGTAAATTGAAATTTGCTATCATAAATGTTAGCAACACCTCCGCCTTTGCGGGATGCACGGGGGATATGGTCACTAGTGTAACCAGGAGGTGAGGCCTCATTTAACACAGTAAATTCATCAGGCTTAAGCCATGTTTCAGTCAGGCCAATCACATCAAGATTATGATCAGTGATTAGTTCATTGACTATGACTGCCTTTGAAGTGAGGGATCTAACATTAAGTAACCCTATTTTGAGATGTGAGGTATCATGATCTCTTTCAATAATGGCAGGAATGGAGGAGGTCTTTATCCTAATAAGATTGCTAAGGCGAACACCGCCATGTTTAGTTTTGCCCAACCTAGGTCGAGGCACAGACACAGTCTCAATGGGTATGGGTATGGCTGAGCTGACTACACTGACTGTGCTATTGGCAGACTCCACTAAGCTGGCAGGTTGGCTAACAGCCTGCTGCCTGGCCTGCACCCTATTTCATTGTGGGGCTAAAGGAGTTAGAGCCCTATCTATGTTGGTAGATAAGATGAGAGCACCCCTCCAGCTAGGATGGAGTCCGTCACTCCTCAGCAGGTCAGGCTTGGTCCTGTTTGTGGGTGAGTGCCAGAAAGAGGGCCAATTATCTACAAATTCTATCTTTTGGGAGGGGCAGAAAACAGTTTTCAACCAGCGATTGAGTGCTGAGACTCTGCTGTAGAGCTCGTCACTCCCCCTAACTGGGAGGGGGCCAGAGACAATTACTCGATGCCGACACATCTTTCTAGCTGATTTACACGCTGAAGCTATGTTGCACTTGGTGACCTCTGACTGTTTCATCCTAACATCGTTGGTGCCGACGTGGATAACAATATCTCTATACTCGCCAGATTTAGCTTTAGCCAGCACCATCTTTAGATTAGCCTTAACGTCGGTAGCCCTGCCCCCTGGTAAACAGTGTATGATCGCTGGGTGATTCGTTTTAAGTCTAATACTGCGGGTAATGGAGTCGCCAATGACTAGGGTTTTCAATTTGTCAGAGCTAATGGTTGGAGCCTTCGGCGTCTCAGACCCCGTAGCGGGAGGAGTAGAGACAAGAGAAGATTCAGCCTCAGACTCCGACTCGCTACATAATGGGGAAAACCGGTTGAAAGTTTCTGTCGGCTGAATGAGCGACACCAGTTGAGCATTCCTACAGCATTTCCCTCCAGAAGCCATGAGAAAGTTGTCCGGCTGCGGGGACTGTGCGGGGGGGTTTATACTAACGTTACTATCTGTACTTACTGGTGGCACAGACGCTGTTTCTTCCTTTCCTACACTGAAATTACCCTTGCCTAACGATTGCGTCTGAAGCTGGGCTTGCAGCACAGCTATCCTCGCCGTAAGGCGATCGTTCTCCTGTATATTATGAGTACAGCGACTGCAATTAGAAGACATCATGTTAATGTTACTACTTAGCTTCGGCTGTTGAAGGTGCTGACGAACCATGTCCAGATAAAGCGTCCGGAGTGAAAAAGTTGAATGAGGGAAAAAAAAGTTGCGATGGAAAAACTAAAAATATAAACGGTAATTAAAAAGAAAAAGAAAAACAAAACGTAAAGTTGTCAGCTAGCAAAGTAAAGTTGGCAGCAAAACGCACAGCAACAAAACACACAGCAGACACGTCTGCAGTCACCTCCTGTACTCCCATTTCACTCATGACTGCACAGCCAGGCACGTCTCCATCACCATCCTTAAGTTTGCCGATGACACAACAGTGGTAGGCCTGATCACCGACCACGACGAGACAGCCTATAGGGAGGAGGTCAGAGACCTGGCCGTGTGGTGCCAGGACAACAACCTCTCCCTCAACGAGATCAAGACAAGGAGATGATTGTGGACGACAGGAAAAAGATGACCGAGCACGTCCCCATTCTCATCGACGGGGCTGTAGTGGAGCAGGTTGAGAGCTTCAAGTTCCTTGGTGTCCACATCACCAACAAACTAACATGGTCCAAGCACACCAAGACAGCTGTGAAGAGGGCACGACAAAACCGATTCCCCCTCAAGACACTGAAAAGATTTGTCATGGGTCCTCAGATCCTCAAAAGGTTCTACAGCTGCACCATCGAGAGCATCCTGACTGGTTGCATCACTGCCTGGTATGGCAACTGCTCGACCTCCGACTGCAAGACACTACAGAGGGTAGTGCGTACGGCCCAGTACATCACTGGGGCCAAGCTTCCTGCCATCTAGGACCTCTATACCAGGCGGTGTCAGAGGAAGACCCTAAAAATTGTCAAAGACTCCAGCCACTCTAGTCATAGACTGTTCTCTCTGCTACCACACGGCAAGCGGTACCGGAGCGCCAAGTCTAGGTCCAAGAGGCTTCTAAACAGCTTCTACCCCCAAGCCATAAGACTCCTGAACATCTAATCAAATCAAACCCACACTATTTGTATTGGCCCCCACCTCTTTTACACTGCTGCTACTCTCTGTTATTATCTGTGCATAGTCACTTTAATAACTCTACCTACATGTACATGTACATATTCCCTCAATTACCTCTACTAACTGGTGCCCCCCCCGCACATTGACTCTGTACCCCCTTTCATATGGCCTCGCTATTGTTATTTTACTGCTCCTCTCTAATTATTTGTTACTTTTATTTCTTATTTTTTGAGGTATTCTTTCTTAAAACTGCATGGTTGGTTAAGGGCTTGTAAGTAAGCATTTCACTGTTGTATTCGGCACATGTGACAAATAACATTTGATTTGATAAAGCAGCACTAAGATAAAGATCCCCTCACCCAGCCATCCCCCCTGGGGGTCTTTACTTTCACAGCCTGTTTATTATAGGGAGGGAGGAGGGTTTTATTGAAACGAGTATGCAAGAGTGTGGTATCACTGTTTTAATAATTCAATACACAATGGTTGTTTTCATAAAATGTAAGTATGGCACATCCTACGTCATGCAGCTTTGTGGCACAAACACCTATTTGAGAATGGAGTCGTTATGTAATGGGCGTGTGCTGTGCTGGTCCAGGAGACAGGTTTGGGGTTTATGTCAACCAAACAGCATTTCTGTCAACCAAACAACCGCACATTGTTTTTTTTAGAGTGCACACAAACGTGCATTCTGTAGAAACAACATCACCACAGGTTTTTATAGATGTTCTTTGGGACTGTGCCTATTTGTTGTGGAAATGCTGCAGGTTATTACTATTTTCAGCCATAAATCAATGGATTATACCATAGATATACTGTATAGGGCTTTTCTTTTCATAGTGCAAAGTGCAAAAAATACTGTGAACCTCATTATAATCTCGCACTGTGATTTAGTTTTAAACTTTTCTTCACAATGTGCGTTATAAGGAGCTGATTATTAAAACGTTGTTTTAACTAAGCAATACATCAAGTCTTCTCTTTAGGAAGCACATTGTTGAGGACATTTTTCAAATGTAGTCATGCTGTCAGATTATAACTAGCTTTATATAATTTTTACCACTTTGCGCAATGCCTTTGCACTACAAAAATGTCCCCATACAGTTGTATGTAGTGTGGTGTGTACATGCATTAACATTAATATACACACTTGTGCAAACGTGACTCCTGCATTAATAGTTTAACAGCATTTTACAACCAAATGCCAAAGTAAAGGAAAAAGACGCAGAAGCATCAAATAATCCTGATTCTGAACCAGATCACGGTGTGGAATAAACTGAACCAGATCACGGTGTGGAATAAACTGAACCAGATCATGGTGTGGAATAAACTGAACCAGATCAT
Source organism: Salvelinus namaycush (assembly GCF_016432855.1). Classification (NCBI taxonomy): domain Eukaryota; kingdom Metazoa; phylum Chordata; class Actinopteri; order Salmoniformes; family Salmonidae; genus Salvelinus; species Salvelinus namaycush. The sequence continues at coordinate 20,591,116 of NC_052342.1, read as the reverse complement.
GGTGTGGAATAAAGAACAATTCAAACCAGCACTCTGTTCTCATGCTGGAACTGGAACATTCCATTTAGGACTTTCATAAGCCCCCAGGTCCCCACATTAAAATCTGCTTTTATTAGCGTTTATAAAAAATGTAAAGGTGCTGTAGTATGTAACAAAATGGAGAGATGGAGGCACGGGCCGAATTAAAGGGCTTGCAGTGACCAGTGAAGACTAAACTCACCTCTGTAGAAGTTGAAGAGGGGAAGGCTGCAGTAGACTGGTAGAATTGTTCCTCAGTGGGCTGAGTGTGTCTCTCTCACACAGAAAAGCTGCTACTGGCTCTCTGTATGGGGACCCTCTGCATCCACTTATATACAGGGGAGGGAAGGGCCCTCTCCATGGCAGAGAGAGGGAGAGAGAGAGTGTGTGTGTGTGTGTGTGTGTGTGTGTGTGTGTGTGTGTGTGTGTGTGTGTGTGTGTGTGTGTGTGTGTGTGTGTGTGTGTGTGTGTGTGTGCGTGTGCGTGTGTGTGCGTGCAAGAGAGCCAGTCTCAGTATTAGTGGTGGGATGGGCTGTGTGTATAAGGAGTTTAGGTTGCATTGGGCTCTTTGGGTAAGCAGTTCGGCCAACTTGGGATGAAGGTGTGGAATGTGTCATCTCTGTTTGACAGACAGTGAAAGATGGGCAAGTACTGGAGACAAGCCAACTTGACTCATAATCAGAGTGTGAATGTCACTCTGATGTTTTGTTGTGAGACTGTCAAAGATAAAATAGAATGACGTAAACTAAACACACATTTACACTGTAGCCTCAGCGTACACAATTAGTTACATTATCTACTGTACATCTACATTACCTACATTATCTACACTACTTACCACGCCATTATCTGCGTTATCTACCGTATATACATCTACATGTCCTACATTATCCACATCCAGAGTTCCTACATTTCCCACATTATATACATTACCTACATCTATATTACCTACATAATCTACATTATTATACTTTATAACATGTTTCTAAACACTTCTACATTACTGTGGATGCGACCATGGTTATGGATAATCCTGAATGAATCTTGAATAACAATGAGTGAGAAAGTTACAGACGCACAAATATCATACCTCCAAGACATGCTAACCTCTCCCCATTACAATAACAGAGGAGGTTAGCATTTTGGGAAGGGGGGGTGAACGGTTCACCCGATATGAATGGAAATATCCACACATTAAAGCTGACAGTTGCACTTTAACCTCATAGTCATTGTATCATTTCAATTCCAAAGTGCTGGAGGACAGAACCAAAACAACAACAACATTGTCACTGTCCCAATACTTTTGGGGCGCACTGTATATTGTGTTATACCTATGTATACTACAATCAATACAAAAATAACTCTCCAACAGCAAAACAACAGTCTAGTTGTGTTAACCCCCTAGTGACATTGAGGGATATATGAATCCTAGTGGTGAGCTGAGCTATAACGTGTGGTGTGCTGCTGTGCTCTCTGGAAGTGAACTAGGACAACACACTGTAGCCAGGACCACAACAGAAGCCCAATAGACATTGTTTTAGTGTGAACACTAAACATTATTACAATTGAATATGTATATACTGTATACACTTACCTGCAGTATTCTTACTATTCATGTGTGGATTGTTATTGGCATTGATCATGTTACCACAGACTTGTTAACTGTATCATATGAAAGCTAGGACCACAACAGAACCAAGGTGTAAAGAAAAGTCTGAAGCCCAATAGAAGGAAGGTCAGGCACTGGTGTCATGCCCAATGAAACTCAGAAATGTCAATGGCAAAAAAACTTTACAAAAACGAAAAAAATAAGTATTGCACGATAATCAATTTTCTCTATATTTGAGGGGAAATATAGATGTTTTCTAAATTTGAATCTTTATTTTTGTGGTTATAAACATGACAATGAAAGTTTAATTTACTCTTTATAAAGGCATTTTCAATAAAGTAAGTTTATCATCAGAGACCAATACAACATGTAGGTTGGTAGCCTAGAAGTTAAAAGCGTTTGTCACGCCCTGACCATAGATTGCTTTGTATGTTTCTATGTTTTGTTTGGTCAGGGTGTGATGTGGGTGGGCATTCTATGTTGTATGTCTAGGTTGTCTATTTCTGTGTTTGGCCTGGTGTGGTTCCCAATCAGAGGCAGCTGTCTATCGTTGTCTCTGATTGGGAGCTATACTTAGGTAGCCTGTTTTCCATTGTGTGTTGTGGGTGATTGTTTCCTGTGTTAGTGTTTAGTTCACATTTCAGGACTGTTTCGGTTTTCGTTATCATTCACTTTGTTATTTTTGTATTTTGTCATGTTCTGTTATATTAAACTATCATGGACACTTACCACGCTGCGTATTGGTCCGATCCTTCATACTCCTCGTCTGAAGAGGAGGAAAATCGTTACAGCGTTGGGCCAGTAACCAAAAGGTCGCTGGTTCAAATACTGAGTTGAGTAGGTGAAACAGTGTTTTTGTCGGTGCCCTTGAGCAAGGCACTTAACCCTAATTGTGCATGTAAGTCTCTCTGGATAAGAGCATCTGCTAAAATGTCTCCAAAACATGTAGGTCTCATTTACAGTATGTTCTATCAGATACCAATACAATATGTTAGTCTTTTACAGAATGTTCTAGGTCCTCAGGATTATGACTTGTCCTGTTAATGGACAGTAAAATATTTACACAGAGCAATACAATATTTTTAAAACAAGTCAATAGGGACCAATTCTGAAATTCTGAAAAAGTCAGACACGAAACAATTAACAATCGTAATTTACACAATCGTAATTTACACAAATAGCAATTTTTCAAATTCACAACCGTTACGAGTAAAATAAAAATCAAGTCGAGTAGCATGTTTCTCCGTGATCGCTAAAGTTACTTTGTATCGTTGGGTCAGCTAAGCACAGCAGCTGACTCGGGACGGGAGGCTACTGCAATGACTCGAGTCAGAAAACCTGCTTCGTGAAAACTCATAATGTTAGCAGCACTTCTACAGTAGCTTGCTAGCTAGGTTTTTGTTGGAAGCATTCAACATTAAGTGTGCAGAACTAAGTAGGTGGCAGGTTGGTTAGCTGCATCGTTTCAATGACTGGCTCAGTAACAAGCTAATGTTGGACAAATTATGATAGCTTTCGTGCCCATTGTCAAACTTCAGAAATACAACTTATTGAAGCACAGACCTGCTTTGCTAGATGTGAGATGGTGCGAATAAGAAATTCCTAACCAAAACAGGTCAACATTATTTACAGTTTTATCATTTTAGCTTTGATTAATTCAGCATGTTTTGAGGATGAAATGGGGTTAAGCAGACGATGTCACCTAGGTAGTATTTTCGAACGTTACGGCAGCCCATTGTAGCCGGACTACTTTTGATCTATCTCATTACCCTTTGCGAGATACGAGACAGATCAGTGAAGGCGGAATCGATGCTCTATCAACGCATGCGCCGAATACAACAGGTGTAGATCTTACTGTAAAATACTTAGTTACAAGCCATTAACCAACAATGCAGAGTTGAGAAAATATTTGCTAAAAAAAAAAAAAAAAAAGTAACACTATAAAATAACTATATAAAATAACAGGGGGGGCTGGCACACATCAGAATCATTTTGGTGACTCATCATGCTCTCTGATGTGTGCCACAGGAAGTATTAGACTCTAGTCACAAAAGGAAGTGGTTATTTCAGCAATAATCGTTTTCAGCCCTCTACTGTTCTCTCTGCCCATCCCTCAACCCTCCATCCCGTCGTGCTTTTTTTTCCCTCTTATAGCTTTTCCTACATTTTCTTTTTACACTTTTTCTGTTTTAGTTTTTAAGAATGTAGGTACAGTAGTAATAATAAAATTACAATTAAAATAATAAATCAAAAATGTTTACTCTTGGTGAAAAAGACAGTTCAAATATATAAGTCAACATGAGTGCATATCCATAATCACAGTAAACTGTTATAAAAAATAAAATAAAAAATAAGAAAAAAGAGATACATGTAAATAATATAATAAACTAAACTATGACTGAATGTTTTTCCATGAAGAATCCCCTCCCCAAAAGGTCCCTTCACCCTCAATAGGACACCCCCAGCACCACCATCCCCATCAACCTCCCCCATGGCAGGTTAATGGCTTGTAACTAAGTATTTTACAGTAAGAACCACAAAACACAATAATGATAATAATAATTGAAATTAAAAATATATATATCTACCAAGATATATATACACATACACACAAGTACAGTACATATACCTAAACATATTCACAGGACACTCAACTTGTCTCATCTCTTTTCCTACATCAGATATACAGGTGACATTTCCACCTGGATGACAGCACAAAATCAGCAAGACGAAGATGCTCTTCATCCGAGGGAATGCCTGCCCATTCTCAGATGTCAGATAATCCGAGAAGATCATATGTCATTTACATTCCAGCCCTAACCTGAACGTTCTGCTTCTTCCTCCACACCACCCAGCGATGCCCCCAAGGTGCTAAGTCAGAGCCTTGTCAGCTCCAGATTTGACTACTTCAACTCACACCCTGCTGGAATCCCTGCATTCTCAGATTCCCCTCTGTTATTAATCTCTATATTGTAATCAAGGAAGTGTTTCAAAATGCTGTACTTGTATTAACATATATGTTCAGATCATTCCTGAGAGAGAAGGGGTGGGCGTGTGGTACCTTCTCCAGATGGGCGTGTGGTACCTTCCTCACCCATGCCAACAAGATGTTACTTCTTGTGGGGTCTTTGCCTTGAAAGTAAGTATGAGAGTATAAGTAATGTTCAATTGACCTACTGAAAGTATACTGACTAAAAGGCAAAACAGAACTGTCAAATTATATTATAGCTGTGTCGTTGTTTACTTGCGAATTAGAATCTTAAGTGTGACATCATTTTGTTGGGGAAGACTGAAATGCCCATCCAATTTTTTTCAAAGTTTGCTGAATGTGTTCTGAAGGAGGAGTCGATTGTCTTTTCAAATACGGACAAAGATGTTAACATCATGAGAGAGGAAATAGCAGTGACTCTCCTCCAAAACACTGGTATGTTCAATTTCTAATTTCATATAATTATAGATTAAAAAAAACATTTATATGGATCTTTCAAGGTGGACAATAATGAGGAAGACACGAACTGGGTAATTGCTTGTTCACTTTTAAAGGCACATTTTTAGGAGTACAAATGTGTATAAGCAGTAATAATTCTAGAGGCAGTATCATCCGCTTTGTCTGATAATGAAATAATTGTAATTCAAGAAAATGTATTAAACATTTTCATCATAATTGTCAGTTATTTTCAGAGTTTCTCCCATTCTTCTCTGCAGATCCTCAACCTCTGTCAGGTTGGATGAGGAGCTGCACAGCTATTTTCAGGTCTCTCCAAAGATATTCGATCCAGTTCAAGTCCGGGCGCTGGCTGGGCCACTCAAGGACATTCAGAAACTTGTCCCGAAGCCACTCCTGCGTTGTCTTGGCTGTGTGCTTAGGGTCTTTGCCCTGTTGGAAGGTGAACCTTCTCCCCAGTTCTGAGGTCCTGAGCTCTCTGGAGCAGGTTTTCATCAAGGATCTCTCTGTACTTTGCTCTGTTCATCTCTGCCTCAATCCTGACTAGTCTCCCAGTCCCTGCTGCTGAAAAACACCCCCACAGCATGATGCTGCCACCACTATGCTTCACCGTAGGGATGGTGCCAAGTTTCCTCCAGGCGTGACGCTTGGCATTCAGGCCAAAGAGTTCAATCTTGGTTTCATCAGACCAGAGAATATTGTTTCTCATGGTCTGAGAGTCTTTAGGTGCATTTTGGCAAACTCCAAATGGGCTGTTATGTGCCTTTTACTGAGGAGTGGCTTCCATCTGGCCAGTCTACCATAAAGGCCTGCTTGGTGGAGTGCTGCAGAGATAGTTGTCCTTCTGGAAGGTTCTCCCATCTCCATCAGGTTCTTGGTCACAACCCTGACCAAGGCCCTTCTCCCCCTATAGCAGAGTTTGGCCCGGGCAGTCAGCTCCAGGAAGAGTCTTGGTGGTTCCAAACTTCTTCCATTTAAGAATGATGGAGGCCACTGTGTTCTTGGGGACCTTCAATGCTGCAGAAATGTTTTGGTAACCTTCCCCAGATCTGTGCTTCGACACAATCCTGTTTCGGAGCTCTACGGACAATTCCTTCAACCTCATGGCTTGGTTTTTGCTCTGACATGCACTGTCAACTGTGGGACCTTATAGACAGGTGTGTGCCTTTCCAAATCATGTCCAATCAATTGAATTTACCACAGGTGGACTCCAATCAAGTTGTAGAAACAGCTCACGAATGATCAATGGAAACAGGATGCACCTGAGCTCAATTTCGAGTCACATAGCAAAGGGTCTGAATACTGATGGTATTTTTTTGCAAAAATGTCTGAAAACCTGTTTTCGCTTTGTCATTATGGGGTATTGTGTGTAGATTGATGAGGAATTTATTTTATTTTATCAATTTTAGAATAAGGCTGTAACGTAACAAAACGTGGAAAAAGTGAAGGGGTCTGAATAGTTCCAAAATGCACTGTATATGCATAAGTATATACACAAGTACAGTTCTCTCTAATATAGTTTGTACCTTTCAGAGAGAAACACATGCATGTTGAAAGCAAACAGGAATGAGATGTGACTGCTGCTTACAATATTGATTAAATCAGTTTTTTTCAACATTCCCAGAGTCACAAAGAACCCACTAACATGAGGAAACAGCCCATAATAGTAAAAAGAAAATATACTTAGTATGTATACAATACAGCAGAATAACAAATGTTTATCAGCAATATAAAAAGGTTCCCAACACATTAAGGTCTGTGTGCAGGTATTTGAACGACCAATCAGTCAAAGCACAACGCAGGTTATAGGTATTTGTGAGAACAAACAGTCATAAAACACACTGGTGTGTAAGTACAAAACGCACCACTTCTTTCTGATCTCTCCATCACACTTGCTCATGGGAGATTCATCCATTTATACCACAGCTCACCCTAGACTGTAGTCATCCGTGAAAGCTACGCTTACGACTTACCTAAACAAACTTTGTGAGTGTAGAAAACATTAATATAGTTATTAAAGTCCTTGCCTTTCAACGCTCTCTTATTGTCAGGAATTTTTTCAAGATTTTTTATTTTTCTGTCATGTACTCATCTGTCGAAGTGTGTCCAAAATGGTTCTTTGTAACGTATCGTGTCTACCACAGGAGGTTGGCGGCACCTTAATAGGGGAGGATGGGTTTGTGGTAATGGCTGGAGCGGAATTAGTGGAATGATAGCAAATACATCAAACATGTGGTTTCCACATGTTTGATGCCATTCCATTTCCTCTTTTCCACCCATTATGATGAGCCGTTCTCCCCTCAGTAGCCTCCACTGCTGTCTACCTGATATGTACTGTACAACATCCTGATTTGTTTCCAGAGGGGTATACTACAAAGGAAGATCATCGACAGCCAGCTACCTTGCCAAAATATTCTGAAATAACTTTTACTTTTTTAGAAAGAGAAGCTTGAAATGGGCATTGTCTAATTGACTCAACAATCAAAAACACATATGTAAGTTTATCTTTCTTTATGACCCAAAAAACTAGTTATTTCTGCTTGTTTTTCAAATTTAGCTGGCTAACTCATTAATCCTGCTTGTAGTATACCCCTTGAAGGAGGTGTCACCCAACGTCTGATTGTTCTGTTTGCTTCTTAAATGGTAAACGGTTTTCATTGCAAGACGTAATGAATATAACCCTGGGGCGCATTCATTACGAAAACCGTTTACCGTTTAAGAACCAAAAGGAAGCAAACAGAGCAAAATTAGTTTATATTGGACAAATTCAGGTAGGTCACTCCACATTTCACTCTGTTTTATTCCATTTAATTAACATTTTGCAACAGAATCAGTATAATGAATACGTCCCTGTTATGTTAGGTTAGGGTTGGACTGAAAACATTCAGGACGGTAGTCAGTAGATCTCCAGTAAAAGGGATTCGGAAGCCTTGGCTTTGGGCACCTGTCACTGTCAACACTGAATGTTCTTAGGGCGCCAGCTAAAACGTTATATTATTTGATTTTTAAGAGAATGTCCTAAAATATATATATTTTTTGAATGATCCATACACTGCATGGTAGACAAGGGAAACAGAAGAAAAGTGAAATATGTCCTGAGTGAATATGAAATGGAGGATTGCACAGAACTTCTGGAAGAGCTGGAGAAGGAAATAGAACATGCAAAGAGTGAGGGTGAATCAACTGCGGTGGCAAGTGTAATGATGACAGCCGAGAATGAGTTGAGTGTAGCGGGAAGCGGAGTGGTAAGGAAGGTGGGTGACAAGTGTTAAAAGAGGGATACGTGCTCTAGTAGTTCGGAGATGGAACCTGGCGGGAGCGTGGAAGACGTACCCGCGGTGAGGACTGCCTCGTTCGGGCCTCGTTCCCGAGGATGTAAATAATTATTCTGGCCCAGTGGGGGTGAGATTGGTGGAGAGAGTGAACCCTTGCAGTTTGGCTGAAGAGTGGAAGACAGTGATAAAGGAAAATGGAACAAAAAGGGCTAAAGTTGTTAATGAGTATAGGTTTTAGGTTGGAATAAGTTTCACTGACAATTATGCTTTTTTGGGAGATCCGTTTGAAGTATCTAGGATGGTAAGAGATGCATTGGGAAAGGTGGAGTCGGTTAGAGTGACCAGAAGTGGTTTTGTTTCGATTTTTTGTGTGTCGAAAGAGCAGAAGGAAAAGGCATTAAGGATCGACAAACTATCGACTTATGAAGTGGAGATTTTTGTAGCAAAGCACAGTTAAAAGGTGTCTTCTCTGGTGTCGCATTGGTTGTGGATGCCTTGTGGTTTACGAGGCGCATACCAGGAGTAGTTGGAGCACGCCGGCTGAACAGTGTAGTGGATGGGGGAAAAGAAGAAAGCCTGTCTGTATTATTGATGTTTGACGAAGAGTATCTCCCTTCACATGTGAAGATGGGATATGTTAAATATTTTTACATTTAACTAGGCAAGTCAGTTAAGAACAAATTCTTATTTACAATGACGTCCTACCCCGGACGACGCTGGGCCAATTGTGCGCCACCCTATGGGACTCCCAATTACGGTCGGATGTGATACAGCCTGGATTCAAACCAGGTACTGCAGTAACACCTCCTGCACTGCGATACAGTGTCTTAGACCACTGCGCCACTCGGGAGCCCAAATATGTGATGAGAGCTTTTGTGTCCAAGACGTTATTTTGCCGTAATTACAGAAAGTATGGAGATGTATCAAGTGTGTGATTCACCGGAGTGCCCGGTTAGGGTAAAGGAGTATGAAGAGGCAAGGGTCAGGAATATACAGCAGGTCTCCTACACAGTGGCACGTGAAATAGCGAGGGGAGCTGAAAATATGGCGGTGGATGCTCCGCACACTGTGGAAATTCAGTGTTGTTCAACTGTTGAAGGAAACTGATATGCTGATTGTGAAGAAGGTGGATTTCATGGTGTTTATCTCGCATGTGTTTAATTGTACAGCACAAACAAACAAAAAAGGCCAAGAAGCTGGACATAATAGTACTTGGTGCTGAAAGGTTTTTGGGGTTTCCAGAACTTCACTGCGGAAACATTGCAAAGAATAGTTTCCAAAGATGTTCTTCCTTCTCAGGCAGTTGGGCGTTGGCAGTTGAATCTGAATAAAGGAGTACATTAAGTTTTGTTTTTGTTTATTTGGTTTGTTTTTATTTGGTTAATTACAGTATTTGGGCAGATATACAGCCAGGGCAGTGGGTGGTGGCATACAACTGTGGCATTTCTTTATGGACTGCCATAATATAAAAGAAGAAGACCCAGTACAGTAGATGGTGGCCATAAAACTTTAAAGAAGAAGAAGTTATCTGATCGTGTCTACCTTATATTTTTCACTTCCTGATTTGTAGAAAGGGAGTAGTCATCCAACGCCTGCCTCCCCTCTACATCTCTCTCTGTTGATGTTGTAGGGCACCAGTCACTGTCAACACTGTCTGTGTTATTAGGGTGCAAGTTAACACATAATATTCTTTGATTACTGATAGAATGTCCTAATTAATTTTTGTAGAATTATCTACATACAGTGCATGTTCATTTAAGTACAAATAACGCTACAGTAATGTCATAAGGAATCTGGTATTGAAGCCCAGTAGAGGGCACAATTTACCCAAAATGGAGGAGCCACCCTTGCTACCACAGGGCAGTGTTGTAGCAGTCCCTGCTCTATACTTCCTATAACTGCAAATAGAAAATATACTTACAGTATATGTATGCAATATAGTAGATTAATCATCAAGATAAACAGGTTCACAAAAAAATGAAGGTCTGTATACAAGCATTTACATAACCAGTCTTAAAGGGAAATAAAAAAATCTTCAACTTTATATTCATCATCTCCAGCACTACCCCAACATAATATGTTAAAGTGGCACGTTTCTATGTTTTGTAGTAAAAACAAATTGAGGAAGACAAGTGTTTTTGATTACATCATCTGGTGTGTATTGTGTGATTTTAACAATTGGGGAAGAGGAGGAGAATTCTAAGGAAATTAAAGACATTAGCAAGTTACCTCCAAGCGGCAGGTAGCCTAGTGCTTAGAGTGTTGGGCCAGTAACTGAAAGGTTGCTAGATTGAATCCCCGATCCTAGGCTGTCATTGTCAATAAGAATTTGTTTTTAACTGACTTGCCTGGTTTAAAAAAAAGTCAGGGACCTCCAGTGGCTCCTGGGACAACTTGGGGGTAGATATAGTACTATGTTCTGGCCAGCAGGAAGACCAAGTCCCAAACAAAGATAGAGATCCAGTGACTATCAATACAATGGAGACTGATCTTCAGTTTGGATGAGAGGGTGGACTGGGATGAGAGAAAATCCTCACAAGCTGTTTGGAAAGAAACCTTTGTGAAGAGATCAATGGTGGGATGAGTTGTATTTAATGTGTTTCTTATTTTTTTGAAAATTAGATTTAAAAAAAGAATTCACTGATAAACAGATATGTTACAGTTACCAAATACAGAGCCAAACAACATAAGGAAAGGAAACACCGATTTTTCATGTGGGTCGTTCACAAATGTCACAAATATTCCAAATGTAATTATTAATTCCTCAACAATCCGTTTACATACAAATGTCAAATATGTAGGCTACCAAACAATCTTGCTCCAAAATATGTTTTCATGTAAAAAAAAAAATACAAATAAATAAAGATCCAAATTATTTTTGTTCCAGTTTCATGCAGAATTACCCATATGACCGCTTATAGTTTTACCACAAGATGGAGATCTTGTGTCACTTTCTGTAGATGACAGACCTGGGCCCAGTTTCCCAAAAGCCTTAAGCCTTAAGATGCCTTTGGGAAACTGAGCCTAGTACATTTCATAAGTGTTGAAATGTGTCCAGCACCAGTACAGGTGTAGAAATGTTTGACATGGACATATTTAAGGTAGTATACCGGGTTAAATATAAAGTAGCATACATGGTCATAGATGTTCATATATCAAAGGTTCCCCCTCTCCATGACATCTTGTTCATTATGATCGAAAAGGTTAAACTGATTCTAGATCAGCACTCATACACTGAGCTGCTTTGTGAGTACAGGCACAGATATCCAATGTTTTTTAAAGCATTTAGAAAAATGTAAAACTGTACAATCTTAAGATGTGAATTATTAAATATTACTGAATTGTTGCAGTGAATCTTTTGAGATGTTATTCTACTGTGCGTTGTTGGTGTTGAAGCAAACAAGGCACTGTTGCGGTATTTACAGACAGGATTGATAGGCCTATAACTTGTGAGCTACATCGATCTTTATTTGATAGACCTACCAGAGAATTGAACATGTTTCCACAGAAATAGAAACTACATATTGGTCGGGGAGAGCGTTAGACAGGCTTTCATAGACTTTAAATTGCTCTCTATAAAGAATGTTGACTAATATTTTGTCATGAGGAGGGCAGGGGAGCCAACCCTTCCGCCGCAATTATCACCACAGGGAATCGCCCTCTCACTGAAGACAGCTCTGCCATTGACAGGTAAATTATGAGTCTAGATGAGGAGGTTCTAGTCTATATGGCTTTTAAAAGCATCAAGCTTTTATGCCCAAGTAAAAGATATGAAAACAAACTACTTTTCTAGCTCACAGACCACTAGGAGAGCCAAAACACTCACGCGCAATCAGCGGTAATTGTGGAGTGGTCGACTCGTCATTGCTGCGAATGTTGCCATTTCTGTAACCAATCATCGTACAATGCCAGCTGTCTGTCATGGCGCAAGGAGTGGACGCGCGAAATGCTCTTTCAAAGAAGTCCATTTGTGTTTGAACATCGCTGCAGGGGGCAACCATCTTTCAGATAAATGTTTTGTTTTAAATCAACCACTTTTTAAAAAAGATACATGGCTTGTCCTCATCTTCCCACTCTTTCAATTTCCAATTGAAATGTATGTAGTAGCTAATACAGGCCTACACTGTAATTGCTCACTAAACTTGCAAATATTGAATGTGTGGTGGAAACAATGCTCGTGTAGGTCGAAATGTCCACTTTGAATCATTTAGTTAAAGTCCACTCACCACTGCAACAATGTGGGATAGCCAAGTCACCCACTCATAGTTCACCGCCTTGGTCGGAAAAAAACAAGTAACGCTGATGCTAGCTTAGCATAGCTAGAATCGCTGTCACCAGCAGTCTCTAACCCTAATTTCTATATGTAATTATCTATCACAACAGGGCCCGGTTTCCCAAAAGTATCTGGAGGTTAAATCACTGATAGAACCAGATCATATGGTTCTAACGATTAATTAGCCTTAATAAGATGCTTTGGGAAACCGGACCCAGGTTATTTCCAATTTTCCAACTTATCTGTCACTGGCACATCCCAACATAAATGATCAATGGCGATACCACAATGAAAGTCTTAGATATAGGCCTACATTACAGCTGTTTACTTAACATATACTGTACAGTATTTATTATTCAAAACTATGGCAACACTACCTTGGAGCTTTTCAGCTACACATTAGCTTTGACTGTATTTTGAGAAACATTAGAACCATAGCATGGGCTACTATCATTTTGCACCAAAATGCGGTTGTTTTTTGAAAACCTCATAGTGACTCATGTTATGTGATAGAGTCCCATTGCACTATATCATATCGCTTTCTCCCTGCCTTCTATCCATTCAGGCTTACTCTCATGGCTTGCACCCCAAATAGCACCCACATCCCTTTACAGTGCACTACTTTTGACCAGAGCCCTATGCTCTATATGAGGAATAGGGAGCCATTTGGGACACACACATGATGTTAATGTAGGGAGACAAAGATCATCTTTACTCACATCAGCATAGGCCTACTTGTACCTGTATCCCTGGTGTGGTGGGAACAATGGTGGCTGATGGAACCATAGCCTGCTTCCCAAATAGTTCCCTATTTAGTGCAGTACTGTTGACCAGAGCCCAGGGAATTAGGGTGCCATTTGGGATGTCCACATAGAAATAGATGGAACCACTTTGAGCCAACCTCTTACTGGTTCCAGGTGGACTGAGCTTAGATTGGTCCACAATGACCTTTCACCTTTTTTAGAGCTCTTGTGATTGTAAAGCTGCATTTACATAGACTAGATCAGAACAGTGCACCCAATGAACACTCACTAGCCTACCTACCATCCACAAGTGGTGCTGTAGTAAAAAAATATATATCTATGTTTGTGTCCTAAATGGTACCCTATTTCCTTTATAGTGAATAACTTTTGACCTGAGCGCTTTGGGAGGTAGTGAAACTATGTAGGGAATAAGGTGCCATTTGGGATGCATTTTATGGCTTTGTTAACACAGGAGTTAATGGTTTGGTTGATTTCTATTAAAGAAAATGCACACAAAAAAAAACGAATTTGAATAATGGCTTTTGGAACAATGGAGTTTTTCCTCCACTCGACCCAAGAGGAGAAACATAGTGCTGTGTTCCAATTGGCACCCTATTCCCTATGTAGTGCACTATTGAACAGAGCCCACAGGGAATAGGATGCCATTTGGGACGTGGACAGTGATGCTGCTTCAACGTTACCATTAATATTCAAGTGGTTTTAATAGCTTATATTCTAACACAATTAGCATACCTTTCACCGTGTTCACTGCATGCATTATTCAAAACCATGTAGCTTTCCAAAGAAATAGCTAGTAGCTTACTGTACAACATGATAGACAGTAAAGATAATAAAGCCTACTTAGTCTGTCGGATGCTCAACGATGAAGAGCAGATGCTAGATTTTGATGAGCCTTTCGGAATGGCAAATTAAAGTACATTTTAGCCATGGTCGTTATATTGAATTTTTTAACTAACAACAAAAATGCTAAAAAATTTTCAGCAATTGATTATATATATGCTTTTGAAAGCCTTTGGAATGTGGAAGTTGTGACGAGGTAGTATTCTAATACCCCCCCCCCCCCCCCCCCCCCCCAAAAAAAAGTGAGCTATTGATTATATCTTGTTTTGAAAGCCCTAGGTTTGGGTATTGGAGAGTTAATTGTTTTGAAAGCCCTAGGTTTGGGTATTGGAGAGTTCATTGTTTTGAAAGCCCTAGGTTTGGGCATTGGAGAGTTAATTGTTTTGAAAGCCCTAGGTTTGGGTATTGGAGAGTTAATTGTTTTGAAAGCCCTAGGTTTGGGCATTGGAGAGTTAATTGTTTTGAAAGCACTAGGTTTGGGTATTGGAGAGTTGATTGTTTTGAAAGCATTGGTGGAAGGGATAGATGTGAGTATAGTGGAAGGAAAGATGGGAGATCTCTGGCGGGAAAGGTCAGGTCTCATGGGGGTACAGGATGTTTTAAAGCTGATGGACTATGAGGTAGGGGCTCATCTCCCCTATCTCTCTCCCCCCCCACCTACCTTTGCCACCGCCAAGGGGCATCTCTGAATTAGGTAGCTCGCTTGGCTTGGGCTACAGGCGGCTTTCTTCATGGCTATTTAAACCCACTCACCAAGCCCTCTCTTCTCTGTCCTCTCTTCCCCTGCCAGGTCTTAGGTTTGGTCCTATCTAAAAGCTCAGAATAGAGCATCCAAAAATATATATATATATACATCCGCTGTGTACAACGTAAAACACCAAATAATGCATGCAGAGCAGAATTAGACCGATACCCGCTAATTATCAAAATCCTGACAACCTTCCATAACAAAGCCATCACCTACAGAGAAAGGAACCTGGAGAAGAGCCCCCTAAGCACGTTGGTCCTGGGGCTCTGTTCACAAACACAAACAGAACCCACAGAGCCCCAGGACAGCAGCACAATTAGACCCAACCAAAACATGAGAAAACAAAAATATAATTACTTGACACAGAATTTACAAAAAAACAGAGCACCCTAGAATGCTATTTGGCCCTAAACAGAGAATGCACAATGGCAGAATACCTGACCACTGTGAATGACCCAAAACTAAGGAAATCTTTGACTATGTACAGACTCAGTGAGCATAACCTTGCTATTGAGAAATTGAAGGCAGACATGGCTCTGAAGAGAAGACATGCTATGTGCACACTGCCCGCAAAATGATGTGGAAACTGAGCTGCACTTCCTAACCTCCTGCCAAATGTATGACCATATTAGAGCCACATATTTCCCTCAGATTACACAGACCCACAAAGAATTCGAAAACAAATCCAATTTTGATAAACTCCCATATCTATTGGGTGAAATACCACAGTGTGCCATCACAGAAGCAAGATTTGTGACCTGTTGCCACAAGAAAAGGGCAACCAGTGAAGAACAAACACCATTGTAAATACAACGTATATTTATGTTTATTAATTTCCCTTCTGTACTTTAACTATTTGCACGTCATTACAACACAGTATATAGACATAATATGACATTTGAAATGTCTTTATTCTTTTGAAACTTTTGTGAGTGTAATGTCTAATGTACATTTTTTATTGTTAATTTGACTTTTGTTTATTATTTATTTCACTTGCTTTGGCAATGTAAACATATGTTTCCCATGCCAATAAAGCCCCTTAAATTGAAATTGAAATTGAGAGAGAGATGGACATGAATAAACAGCGAGTGTTTGACATGGATGGCAGAACTTCTCTTATCTCTTCTCCCCTCCTTCCCTTTCCTATCCTCCCTCTACTCTCTTCCCCGCTCCTCTACTCTCCTCTCCTGCCGTTTCCAACAGAAGGAGATGATGCAGATGATGTCGGCCCCTCTGGAGGGCATCTCTTCCGACTGAGCGCATGCAGTGGGACAGAGCCAGGTCCTGGAATCTAGCTAATGAGACACACCCCTGAGGGTCTGCCGAGCTCCCATTGGCTCAGAGGGCCGAGAGGGGGCGGATGGGGTGGGCGGGGAGACCGTATTGTATGTCCAGCTCCAATACAGCTTGCATCTAAATCAGAGAGGAATTATACTCTGGCTATCTCAAAATATAGTAGGCATTTTACAATGAAAAGCTACTTCTGTCTGGATTTGTCCATGTTGATATACAGGTTGGAGGGACTACTAAAATCCTTGTGTGCAATTGTCAGTGAGCCTAATTCATATCTAATGAATACTATTGGATTGGTTTGAGCTGATAGCAAAGAATGGCTGAGTTTGTTTTTAGTCAACAATATTTGCCTGTTTTCGAACAGATCTGTGAAAGGGGTTGAAGAAGATTATTTTGGGTTTCATGGTTTGAAATGCAGTGACTGTTGTTGTCCATAAGATGGTGTCATGGAGATGGATTGTTCCCTTCACTGTCACTTCTCTCTTGAATAGATTGTTCAGCTTGCTCTTGAATCTAGAATATGTTTATTCAACACTTTTTATTTCATTTTATTCCCCACTTCTGTTCATTCTTGTATTGAGATTCCATTCATTGTATTAAAAAAACAACTGTGATTTAAATACTTATTTTTTATTACTTTATTTCAGGACGAGTGCCTCTGTCCTATACAGCGCCACTGTATTTTTGTAAGTTTTTTTTATGACCATGCATATTTCCCCGTTCATCAACCCAAACCCCAATACACTCTTAGAAAGTGTTTGACCCCACTGTATCCACAGCGTCTGCTTGTGTTAGAAGAAGAAGGAGGAGGAGGAGGAGGAGGAGGAAGGGTGAGGTGCTGTTGCTCATCGCTCGTCCTCGCCTCCCGATCGGGACGTTACCCCTGGCGATAACGCTATGGTTGACGGAGAGGTCAGGTGGCAGGACAGGAGGAGTGGTTACGCAACGTGACAAGCGTGACATGACACCGCCGGGTCCCAGGTGAGCTTCCCCAAATGAACAAACAATGTCATCGCCACAGACCCCTCTGAAGCCTTGAGAGGGAGCGCTGGGACAAGGGAGCTGATGAGGGGACCCAAGGCTAGATAGAGAGGTCAACAGAACTCACATGCCTGGGTATTTAAAAAATATATATATATTTAACTTTTATTTAACTAGGCAAGTCAGTTAAGGACAAATTCTTATTTACAATGACAGCCTACCAGGGATCAGTGGGTTAACTGCCTCGTTCATCAGACCTACCTGGGTTCAAATCAGTAGAGGTTTTTTTACATTACTTTTTTGAGTATTTTATTGAGCTTGTTCTTGAGTGCCAGATAGACAAGATTGATTTGCACTTTGAGGAGTATTTAATTGGTTCTATTGCACAAGGCAAGCGCCTCTTATGTATTTTAATTTGTTTCATATACTGTTTGAACCCAGGTCTGGAATGCATAGGGGTCAGGTCAAAGCCAGGCAGGCATTGCGATTCTCAATTCAGATCATCACTTCTCTCAATGTCAGGCTGGATCAACAGACAAACACGTTGGCATCTATAACCGCCCTTTTCCCCCGATGTCTGTATGTATCTCTCTCATCCTCTATCTCTGTTTATCTCGCTGTCTTTTTCAAATTTGTGCATAATTTCTTTCCTTTTAATGATTGTTTGTTCCTGTGCATGGTGGAGTCTATCCCAATTTGATGTAGTCATTGTTGGCGTGTGTGATCGCATTTGCCTAATTAATCGAAACAGCTCACCTGACGGCTGTTACCCGAAGCCCTAGGGTTGGGGTAAAAAGTTCACCATGGTCTTTGTCCAACTGCTGGAAACATCTAAAAACAGCCTTTGCCACACCTAGATAACCTATCCGCACACTCACTCACTTAGAGATGTGTATAGTTAGATATAAAGTAGACAAACTCACACACACAACACATAGAAGCCTTGTGCACTATTTATTTAGATGTATTTGTCTCAATTACCTAAGCTTTTCTCTCTCATTCTTTCTCTCTCATACACACACGCACATACATACACACACGCACACACAGAGAAACCAATTCCAAACAGTGGGGCTGATTCTATCGCCCTGTCACTAAAGAATGATGCAGCTCAGCACAGCGCTTTGGAAAACAAATACCAATGACAGACTAACAGAGAATTAGATATACACGCACACACACACACACAGACACACGTGGATGCACACACACATGGACACTCATAAGCACACACATGCATGGATGCACACACACGCACACACCACGGTGGCCTCAAACCTAGATCTGAACAAGATTTACTCTGTATGTTTTTCTGTGTGTAACGGTAAAATAGTCCAAACATTAACAAAATATTTATTGAATATTTTACATTTATCTGCAGTTCTTGGAAGGATGTCAGTTTGTGAGAATCCAAGCCAGAATCTTAGAACATTAGAATATTCTAGAAGGGGGACAGGAGGATTCTGGTAAGAACAATGAATACACACAGTTGTGTGTTTCTGTGCCAGAGTGCAGCTTATGAATGTGTTATGTATGGATTATGAATGTGTTATGAAGCTCTTATGTAGGTACTCTTCAAATATTAACAAGTTTTACCAAAAAAATCATAACTCTAAGAGCGCTGTCTGGCACTGTCTGACACCCTGTGAAAGTACTCTCTCTTTTTTTTGGTGGGTTATGGAAGGGAAAGTTATTCCATTTTGGTTTTATCTCCATTACCGCCATCAAAATGTAATGGTTGTGTAGAGAGTGTGAAAAGCAACGTCAGGTTCAGGAGAGGAGATGAAACATTGATTATGTATAATGAAGGTACTCTTGCCTGGTCTGGCCTGGCAGCCTGGTCTCATAGACTAGATGTAACATAGTAAATGTACTGTAAGTCCGGGACACTCAAATTAGTATGATATGTTACGTTTAATATGATTAAATAAGACCAATAGTTAGTAGGATGGTTGGTCGGGGTGGATGGGTGGGCGTGTAATTCGAATGTCTAGCAAATCTCATCTCAACACGGATAACTTTAGCATTTTGCTAATTAGCAACTTTTCAATTACTTACTACTTTTTACTTTGCAAATACTTAGCATGTCAGCTAACCCTTCCCCTAACCTTAACTCTTTTAGCTAATCCTTCCGCTAACCCTAACTTAAACCTTTTAGTGGACCCTAACCCTATCCCTAACCCTTTAACCTAACTCCTAAAGTTAACCTTAACCCTAATCCCTAATCTTAACCCCTAACCTAGCTAATGTTAGCCAGCTAGCTACCGTTAGCCACCTAGATAGAATTTGTAATATATCATACGCTTTGTCGTAACATATTGTATGTTTTGCAAAATCGTAACATATTTTACATTTTGCAAATTCTTAACATATAATACTAATTGTATTTCATAACATATCATACGAAATGAGTGATGGACATTCACAAATTAATACATACCATACGAAACGTAACATATCATACCAAATGGAGTGTCTCGTATTTACATACAGAATAATACAACATTTTCTGAGACCAGTCTTCCTTTACCTTGGGACTGGGTGAAGTCGGAGAGAGAGAGAGAGAACAAGAGAGAGAGAGAGCAGAAAGCAGCAATGAGCAAACGGACCAGAGGCAAATACAGTAGGCTAACAGGGAGGGAGAGCAAGGGGGATGGAGGGATCTCATTGGCTCGGTGGCCAGGCCGTGAAGAAGGATCTGAGTGTGTCTGCTCTGGTTGTGTTTGTTTTGATGTATCGGTGGCAGGGCTTGTATTGCCTAGCCTATAGCCTGGCAGAAAGTAGAGTAAAGTGGAGTGGAGTAGAGTAAGAGGCTTGCCGGCTTGGGGCTCCAGCCGGCCAGGGCAGAAATGGCTTTTGGCAGTGAGTACCCCCTAGCTCCCTCCACCACAGTGGATTTTCGTTAGTGATTTCACAACACATAGTCCCAGTGAAAACAGACTAATGGACTACACTCTTAGAAAAAAGGGTTCCAAAGGGGTTCTTCGGCTGTCCCCATAGGATAACCATTTTTGGTTCCAGGTAGAACCCTTTTTGGTTTCATGTAGAACCCTCTGTGGAAAGGGTTCTAACTGGAACCAAAATAGGTTCTTCAAAGGGTTCTTGTATGGGGACAGCCAAAGAACTCCTTTAGGTTCTAAATAGCATCTTTTTTTCTAAGAGTGTATACACACAGTGAACAGAAGAGGAATCTAGTGCAGAGAAGAACGGAGCTATATTCAAGTCAAGTCAATTTAAGAGTTATAGGAAGATGTTCTCCAAACTACAGTGAGTGTACCGACACACTACAATGGCCTGTAGGTTATTTTCTCTATAGCTTACTTAGACAAAAATTCTATGCCTGCTTGAATACTATATCATAGTCACAGTTGGATAAAATTATTGTTTTCTGTCTATGAAGTAAGCTAGTAAGCTAAAGGTCTATAGTCTATATCATCCTGTCCCTGCTTGGAAAGAGATCTAATGTAAAATAGACACAGTGACATATGGTGTGCCAAGCTGTGGCCAGGAGAATGGTCATATACTCATAAAACCAGATCCATTACTGGGGGATTTTAACAGCGAGGTCAAGAGTTCACATCACATCACATGAAGAGAGAGAGAGAGAGCTTGACATTTGCTGCTGTTACCATGGGGACTGCTGCCTAGCCTAGGGGCTGGTCTGGTGAGAGAGAGAGAGAGCAAGAGTGAGAGATGCATAGCATAGCTATCTTTCAGCCCATGTCCAAGCCCAGGTGCAGATCATGTGCTCTGACGGAAAACGTGCACACTCTAAAAAGTGCTGGGTTGTTTGGTTGACCCACCTGCTGTGCTGGGTTGCAGGCATTGAGTCACTTAGTTGGGTTGTTTTCTTTCAAAACTGCTGGGTTATTGATGATGGGTGCTGGTTTATTGGTGCTGGGTTGTTTTAAGATAAGACCCAGCTGGTCAGATCAGAAGACTGGAGGCGTAGTTTAATATGGGCGTGGCTTTCAGATAGTTATTTTTAGTCACCCATGAGAATACATGTCATTCCTGTTCATCTGTTCTGTTGTATAGTTATCACATGTTAATGTTGAAGATTGACATTTTTGTAGCTTCAATGAGGCTTACAGATGTGTAGGAGTTCCCTAAAAGCCTATGCCTTATCAGGCAACAAGATGGTGTACCTTATTATAATATTTAATAAATAATATTATAGAAGAATGTGTAAATGTAATATGATGAACAACAATGACATTTACTCTCATGGGTGGCAAATAATATCTAGCTGAAAGACAGCCTCTAATAAGCCACGCCTCCTGAAAATAACCTAAGGATTATATTCAAAAAGACCCAGCTGCTAGGTCAACCAATCTTGAGAGTAAAAAATAAATGTTTAAATTAACCCATGTTTGGGTTATCCCAACCTGGTCTACTACTATTGTTTTCACAACATTTCAAAACACGTTTAATGTCTGCAGGCGAATCCACTTCACAGTCTGCACTTCAGGGTCTGCATTCTAAACGCTCTTTGTGCTGTTGTTGAGTTTATGCCTTCCCTATTGGAATAAAATGCGGCATTTGTTTTGCCTGCACCGTGCTAGGAAAAATGAAGACATTCAATATATTAACGTGTGTGTTTGTGTGTGTTTTTGAATGTATGTGTGCTGTTGCCCTCGTTATTCATCACATAGACCGAGGTCTGATAACAATAGGAGACAGATGCATGAATAGTGACTATGCTTGTCGCCATGAATGTTCAATGTAGTGAAGCTAACATTAAAATGTGTTTTCATCTTTGCACCGATGTGCAAACTTGCCCTCCCCGGGACTAAATATTTTGGCAATATGCGTTTATGAAGTATATAATCCTCCATGAGGTTAGGATGACTATTGTGCTGTGTTGTAACAACATGTAGCCTCGGTTTCAACGTTTTGGGACAACTGCCATGGCTGTTTAAAGTGGAAAGGTGACATGGAACTTTAGGGGCCAAACATAATTTCTCCTCCATGCGCATTCTGTCTCTAGGCTGGGCTGAACCCAAGTATGTCCAGTAATTCTATATTATGTTACTCTAGCCTACTCATGTGAGGAAACTACTTCATTAGAAAGACAGATTCAATTATAGACTATACTATCATTAAAATAATATAAAATTAGCCCATATTAGCTCCATATCACAATTGTAAAATATCTCAATATTCCATTTCAATAATATTTTTTTATTGTAAAAACAGAGGTTAGGGAAATAAATTAAAATTGTATTTTGTGTTACTTGACATTTTAGGATTACACTTTGGGAAGTGGATTGTGGTTTTGCAATTATAATAATTATTAGCTACTAAATAAACAGATGCAGTTTTTCCTGTTAGATAGTCAAATGATAAGGTATAGGCCTCTTAATAATGAGTATATATGTTATTATAGTAGCCTATATAATAGTACAATGCCTGCACAATAATATTTTTATAAAAGCTCTTGAGTAAATCAACGGTTAAATAACCGTTAGATAATCTACCGATATTCTCCCTATACACAATTTGAAATATGCTACAATTGTAGGCCTAATGTTAAAACTGCAATATAATTGTATAATTAATTTAGCTCATACAATACTGTACAATTCAATTTCATTTGCAATAAAATCCTGTTTTCATAGCCTATGAAATAAATGCAATAGCCTACATATTTATTTACCAGGTATTTTACATGCTTCTTTTGAGATGGATTAGATTCCATTAGTTTGATTATGATTCGAGGATAGGGATACATTTGAATCATTTATTACATCAGATGAAAATAGAAAGGAGAATGAAATGATGAAACCTGCGCACTACTCAAGAAGGACTGCCACGAGACTCCAGCCTGGCTACGTTCTTCCTAGAATGCGGTCGGACAATCAACCACGTGCGGGCGCGCTACGTACATGCTGATTACACTTGCAGTCTGTTGGGCGGACAAAACCGCAGAAAACCAGGTAATTTTAAGAATAATAACAATAGAACATGTATTTTATTATTGTAATGTTTAAAAAAAATATATATATATAGGCTATTGAAATGTATAAAATAAGTTTAGACTTCAATCAATTAGATTTATGAGTGTGCTGAGATGAATAGTCTTGTTGCATGCATACAGATTTATGTCCTATACTTTGTGACAATATATTGGATTAATCACAATATCCCTTTAGATGCAATTTGACTAAACTTCTGTTATTTGACTAGCCTACATAATGCCATTTTATTTGGGTTATTATTATTTTCACATTTATATTTAGGTAACTAATTAACTAATTCATTCTGCTGGTTTGTTTTATGTTTTACATTCATCCCTACAGCCTTTCGACAAGAAAGGAGAACGTTTCTAAATAGAATACGAGGGAATCACTTGAATCCGACGGAGCCAAGGACCCAGGGCGCGATGAGAGGCAGGCACCTTTGCACAACCCATGTCCCTGCGCGCGGTGCATTCACAGTTCACGGAGTCCTCGACCTAAATGTGATGTGACGGGAGAACCTTTACTGAAACTAACGGGAATATAGTATCGTGGAAGGCTGACCGAGCTGTGAACCGAGGCCCTAACACGGAGCAAATTAACATCAACGAAAATAGCACTGCGTTTTAAGATCGCTATATGCGCGAAGCAGCAAATGCAGCCAGCGGTGTCAGGTCTCCTTAGCGCGCGGTTGCATAGCAAATAGCCTCCCCGCTTCAAGTTACAGAGCGCGGGCGGGCAACTCAGTGAACGTCCTCTGGCCTAGGTCTTCGAACACCAGACACAGAGATGGAACTGGAAGAAGTCCTTTTGCGTCCTTTTGGCAAGCAAGCAGTACAATAGCAGTCTACTACATTATCTCTCATCATGGCATCGGCTGAACTAGTAGCCAGGATGATAACGCTGTCTCTGCCCCTGTTATCCTTGGCACATAGCCTGCCAATGCAACGGCTGTCCAGTTTCATTGGACAAGTCAGGAAATATATATATGATAGCACACTATAGCCTGCATGTGTTACCTGTTCACAGGGTGGCCTATACACCTGTTTAGATGGTATGCACAATAAAAAACAGTTTGGGACCTAAACTATCCAACATCCCCATACACCATATTCAACCCTGTCACAGATATTCAGCCACAATTCAGAGGTCTGGATACAGCTACAGGGACCTTGCAGGAGTAGTGAGCAGAGACTGGGTCTGAGACAGATTACTATCATGCTGTAAGAATGGCTGAGGCAGAAATGTATTTTCCGGTTCAATGGAATATATAGGCTGAAATGGTACCCTATCCACTACATAATGCACTACTTTGAGCAGGGCCATGTACAATATTAAGGCTGATTCTAAAATGGATCTGGTCAAAAGTAGCACACTACATAGGGAATAGGGTGTCATTTGGGACATAACCATAGTGTGCTTGACCTGCATCAGGCAACAGCAGCTTATACACCACGGTGTCAGATGTGGGTTCAGTTACTATTTGAAATCTTTCAAATCTTTTGCTATAGGCTGCCTAAAGTGCCGGTGGGATATACAGACTTGGGACTTTTCTATTGGTCCATTAAGCCAGATGAACTCAATCAAGCACAGATATATTACTTGAAATAATTTCAAATAGTATTTGAACCCAGGTTGAATGTTAGAGGCCTGCAGCTGAACAAAGTTGGTTCGACATTCATGATCATCAGAAGGAGTTACATACAGCCGACTGTCATTAAGAAAATGCCTTGAAGTGCTTTTAAACCAATTATGTATGCCATCAGCTAATTAATTCCACTGCTGGCAATCCAGGCTGGGGCTTAGGAGGAGGAGGAGTGGACAGAGGAGGAGGCGGCCGGGGGGGGGGGGGGGGGGGGGGGGGGTGAACTGTTGACTCTGTTGTTCATCCTTTCAATAACTTGCCCCTAGGCCTATGTGTGTGTGTGTGTGTGTGTGTGTGTGTGTGTGTGCGTCCGTGTTAGTGTGTGTGTGAGTGAGCGCGTGCGTGTGTGAGCACATGAGTGCTCCACTGAACCCTGCCACCTAAAGTTTGCAAACTGCAGGATGGCTTCATCCCAACATGTAGCTTCAGTCCATTAGCTAGAGTCAATTCAGTCAGACTCTGCCACTAACACAATGGGGCTGTTACAACACATCAATGGAGAGGTTGAACGCTTTCTTAATCAAGTTGGATAGATTACATAGGATTCACCTTTGTTACACATTATTTGAATACACAAAACTATATTTTACTTGAATGAAAATTTGCTTGACTAATTGGTAGTAATCAAAGGGAGCAATTTGAAGATAAAAGACTAAACGAGAGGGAGGAATATGGAGAGTGTGAGGAGCATCGCTTAAAAGCAGGGATGGGCAACTGGCGGCCCCCTTTTGAAGGTCCTTGGATCAATTTCACCCCCCACCCCAACAAAAAAACAACAACTGTGGCCCGTCATGATGAGTTCATATTTTTTTGTGGCCCCCACCCCAATCAAAGTTGCCCATCCCTGCTTTATTACAAGTCAAAAGCAAAAGGGAGGGCGGGAGAGAAGTCCTTCATCATTGCAAAAGGAAAAGTAATAGATGTTTTCTGCCGTAAAACAGAAAGCAAGAGGGATGGGTATGAGAGGGAGAAAGAGAGAGGTCCCTTTCACTTGCATCCTTTAAAGGTCCAATGCAACCATTTGTATCTAAATATCAAATAATTTTTGGGTAATAATTAAGTACCTTACTGTGATTGTTTTCAATTAAAATGGTAAAAAATAAACAAAAATTGCTTCTTAGCAAAGAGAAATTCCTTGATTTTGTCCCCCCACACCAGACGGGATCAGAACACACAGGGTGCAATATCAAAACAAACTCTGAACCAATTATATTAATTTGGGGACAGGTCGAAAAGCATTAAACATTCATGGCAATTTAGCTAACTAGCTTGCTGTTGCTAGCTAATTTGTCCTGGGATATAAACATTGGGTTGTTATTTTACCTGAAATGACACAACAGACCGGAGTGTGGACCTCAGTTCATCTTTCAATCACCCACGTGGGTATATGCTCCTAAAAACCAATGAGGAGATGGGAGAGGCAGGACTTGCAGCGCGTTGAGCATCACAAATAGAACCAAGTTCAAGAGAGCAGTGTGGAGCAAGGATTGAATAACATGTACAGTGGGGAGAACAAGTATTTGATACACTGCCGATTTTGCAGGTTTTCCTACTTACAAAGCATGTAGAGGTCTGTAATTTTTATCATAGGTACACTTCAACTGTGAGAGATGGAATCTAAAACAAAAATCCAGAAAATCACATTGTATGATTTTTAAGTAATTAATTTGCATTTTATTGCATGACATAAGTATTTGATCACCTACCAACCAGTAAGAATTCCAGCTCTCACAGACCTGTTAGTTTTTCTTTAAGAAGCCCTCCTGTTCTCCACTCATTACCTGTATTAACTGCACCCGTTTGAACTCGTTACCTGTATAAAAGATACCTGTCCACACACTCAATCAAACAGACTCCAACCTCTCCACAATGGCCAAGACCAGAGAGCTGTGTAAGGACATCAGGGATAAAATTGTAGACCTGCACAAGGCTGGGATGGGCTACAGGACAATAGGCAAGCAGCTTGGTGAGAAGGCAACAACTGTTGGCGCAATTATTAGAAAATGGAAGAAGTTCAAGATGACGGTCAATCACCCTCGGTCTGGGGCTCCATGCAAGATCTCACCTCGTGGGGCAGCAATGATCATGAGGAAGGTGAGGGATCAGCCCAGAACTACACGGCAAGACCTGGTCAATGACCTGAAGAGAGCTGGGACCACAGTCTCAAAGAAAACCATTAGTAACACACTACGCCGTCATGGATTAAAATCCTGCAGCGCACGCAAGGTCCCCCTGCTCAAGCCAGCGCATGTCCAGGCCCGTCTGAAGTTTGCCAATGACCATCTGGATGATCCAGAGGAGGAATGGTAGAAGGTCATGTGGTCTGATGAGACAAAAATAGAGCTTTTTGGTCTAAACTCCACTCGCCGTGTTTGGAGGAAGAAGAAGGATGAGTACAACCCCAAGAACACCATCCCAACTGTGAAGCATGGAGGTGGAAACATCATTCTTTGGGGATGCTTTTCTGCAAAGGGGACAGGACGACTGCACCGTATTGAGGGGAGAATGGATGGGGCCATGTATCGCGAGATCTTGGCCAACAACCTCCTTCCCTCAGTAAGAGCATTGAAGATGGGTCGTGTCTGGGTCTTCCAGCATGACAACGACCCGAAACACACAGCCAGGGCAACTAAGGAGTGGCTCCGTAAGAAGCATCTCAAGGTCCTGGAGTGGCTTAGCCAGTCTCCAGACCTGAACCCAATAGAAAATCTTTGGAGGGAGCTGAAAGTCCGTATTGCCCAGCGACAGCCCCGAAACCTGAAGGATCTGGAGAAGGTCTGTATGGAGGAGTGGGCCAAAATCCCTGCTGCAGTGTGTGCAAACCTGGTCAAGAACTACAGGAAACGTATGATCTCTGTAATTGCAAACAAAGGTTTCTGTACCAAATATTAAGTTCTGCTTTTCTGATGTATCTAATACTTATGTCATGCAATAAAATGCAAATTAATTACTTAAAAATCATACAATGTGATTTTATGAATTTTTGTTTTAGATTCCGTCTCTCACAGTTGAAGTGTACCTATGATAAAAATGACAGACCTCTACATGCTTTGTAAGTAGGAAAACCTGCAAAATCGTCAGTGTATCAAATACTTGTTCTCCCCACTGTATGTGTAAATTTAGTTTTGAAACGCTCACGCAACGCATCTGATCTGGTCAGCATGAACACTAAAATGGCATTATCAGAATTTTCACAATTTCACAGTATTATCCCAACCTCAGTGTGGAAATATATGTTTTTGACTGCACTGGTCCTTTAAACGAAACAACATGAGTCAAAAGCAAAAGGAATTTAATAGCAGAGGAAAGTGATAGATGTTTTCTACCGTAAAATAGAAAGAAAGAGGGATGGGTGTGAGAGAGTGTGAAATAGAGGTTCCCCCAAGATTTATCCAGCTGGCTAATGGGGGAGGGGGGGGGGGTCTTCAAACCCAGTCATCTGACAGCTAATAAGAACCTTGATGTCGCCACCGATTAGAGGTCAAGCCAACACTCAGTCACAGGTACTGTCACACAGACTACAGCTAGAATAAGCTCACACAGCAAAAGCATAAACATACAAAAAAGTTCCTTGCAATATTATACTGTCCCTAGCATATGGTGATATGAGGAGGGGTGGAGAGGAGAGAAGGGGAGAAGGTAGGTGGAGAAGGGAGAAAATGAGAGGGAAAGGGGTGAGTCAGGAGGAGGGAAAAGAAGGGATGAGAGGAGAGAGATGAGCCACTTTGTCCTCCTATGTCACACTTCTGCATCTGCAGTGAAAGGTGACAGAGCTAGGGTGTTTGACAGACCATGAGACATCATGAAAATCGGCCTTCTCGCAAAATCTTCTGTAGCGTCCAAACGGAAAGATGAGAATCTCATGAACATGTACATGTCGGTTGTTTTGCTCTAGGACGCCCACAAGCATCTTGGGAATCGTCATTACAGCCGATCTGCCAACTTGTATGTAGCGTCTGAACAGTTTGGGCTACACACTAATATGAAACCTCTGTGGAAAGGTGAGACTCGTGTTGTTTTGCTCTAGGACATGCCTCACAAGACTCGTCTGAAGGTGCCCCGGTACCAGTAGCAGAAATTTATGGAAGTATATATGGAGACTGTTTAGTGCCAAAAAGTAAGGGTTAAATACATTTTAAAAAACATGTTTCATGATATTATATCTGTCAGATATAGGACAGACACTTCAGAACAAACTTACTCGATATTGTTTTTGATACTTCAAGGGGTCTTGAAATTCAAAATCAAATAGCAAAATGATCTACATGACCTTCATAAAACAATTCCATATAGGTTAGTAGAACCTCCCCCATCCCCTGGCTTATGTAACAGTATAAGTTTAAACCGTCCCCTCGCCACGAAGCGTCGTTACCCATCGCTCCACAAAAGCCGCGGCCCCTGCAGAGCAAGGGGCAACACTACTTCTAGGTTTCAGAGCAAGTGCCGTAACTGATTGAAACGCTAGTAGCGCGTACCCGCTAACTAGCTAGCCATTTCACATCCGTTACACTTAGACAGGGCTTAGACTCTTATGTGTTTTTAAAGAGCTAGTCTTGTAAACCTCAGAATGTTTTCACACTTGCCTCATGTTTCTCAGATTAGCACCTCTCAGTAGACTGAAGAGCCATTACCTGACAGTCAGTGTACAGGGCATGCTTAGTCACTGGTCAAATGTCCTTCTCTTGGGGGTAGACACACACACACACACACACACACACACACACACACACACACACACACACACTGACATGAGCCCATATGTGAACTTGCAAAAGTATGTCTGTGCATATATATATGGTCTATCACCATATGTCTCTGTGTGCATGTTTATCTTACACACCAATGCACAGTGTGTGTATGAATATTTTCAACATGAGTATATATGTATATCTGACACAGAATACATCTACCACACGTGTATGTGTAAGAGTGTATATGAGATCAACCCTGAAATACATCAACCCTGATATGGTTGTACAGCCTCCATTACTATGACGTCTACGGAGGTTACAGCTGTGTCAGGGCTAGTATTGTATATTTAGCCCGGTTGCCAGATTCTGGATGCAGTGTCTGGTTGCCAGATAATGGGATGATGGCAACCATACAGATTAGTACAGAAGCGCCCCCCCCCCCCCCTTATGTGCCACATTCAATTACAATCTCACGTCTCTCTGAGGCACCCTGCCCCTACCGGGAGGGTTAAGGGACACACCAGCTGGGTTAGGATGACTCATAAGGGGACACGCCTGCATCAGTTACAGATCCCTGTGACCTTTAAACATGGCTGTCATCTGACTGATTCAAGCTCTCCTTTTAAAGGTTTTTAGGGAAGAATAGAGTAGGAGTCCTCAAAGTTGTTTTAGGGGGGGAGTTCAGTATAAGGAGACAGAGTAATGCATTGATCCAACTGTCATCACATTTCAACATTTTTATAAAATACAACATTTCAAGGAGATCAAAGACCCGATCCCTTGTCATATTTGTTGTTTGTTTGAAAGTACAGCGGGGAAAAGAGAGAGGGGGGATCTAGAGGGGCACAGACACACCAGACTCCAGCTCCTGTAATGCTTTGTTCAAGGGTTGATTCCAATTTGATTCAGTTCAGTTTCAATTCAAGAACTGAAAAATCAGCATTGAAAATGAATCGATTTGTACACCAAGACATCCTTTTAAAGTTGTCTCTCAAGATCCAAACACTCCCACACCCAAATCCTGGGAAGAAAAGAGAAGAGAAGGAGAGATGCCGCCACACTGAATTATTAAAGTGGCTAATTAGGTGACTGAGGTGGCTGTATACTCTGGAGACACGCACAGAACACACACACACACACACACACACGCACGCACGCACGCACGCACGCACGCACGCACGCACGCAGAGCTGCCAGCCTTTTAGTCCATCGTGTCTGGAGACAAAACCCAGCTGGTATGTAGTTGTTCTTGGCTCCTCTCCATGTTCCAACCCCTCAGGCTCAACAGTCAATCCCCCCAGACAGACGCACTCTTTGGGGGGACCCTCTCCACCCCACCCCACCCATCCTGTGGTTTTGAGTGTTTTATTTTACCCTGCCTGGACTGCCAGGTGGGGGGGGGTTGCACTTTCGGGAATGTATATTGATCCCATGGCAACAGGCTCAATCAAGCACAGCTAAAGCTTTTGAAATGACTGACCCCAGGTCTGCCATTCACAGCATCATGTTGACTCTATCACTTCCATGTGTTTACATAATTCTCTCTCCTCTCCCGTACAGTATATACATGGGACCTATAACCCCATGTGAGAGCTATTTTGCCTCTAGTGTAACAGAACAAGTGAAAACATCCCTAGACAGACAATATTTACACAACACATTAAATTAGCACAAACGGGCTCCTACAGTGTACAACCCATTATATGGATACAATCAATGATGTATATAAACACTAGATTGCTGATGCTATTTATTGGCCAATGAGAGACTCTGATGCCACCGTCCACCATATTGGTAATCCCACTATATGGATACAAGGATGTTTTGCATCCATCCACACACTATTCAGCAGGATCATGGTGTCTGTGTTCACACACACATTTGCACGTGCACACATAGACAGACACGCACGCACGCACGCATACAGACATCTCCAACTGTCTTTATAAGCCAGAGTGTAACGGCAGTCTAGCTCTTCCTCCTCCTCGGACGAGGAGAGGAGAGAAGGATCGGAGGACCAATGTGCAGCGTGGTAATTTTCCATGAATTTAATTAACACAAAGACAAGATACTGACAAACTAATACAAAACAACAAACGACCGTGAAGCTACAAACGAAAGTGCAATACACAAGCTACTAACGTTAGACACTATACAAAATAACAAACGAACTAACCGTCACAGTCCTGTGTGGCACAAACACTGACACAGGAAACAACCACCCACAATCCCCAACACAAAACAAGCCACCTATATATGATTCTCAATCAGGGACAACGATTGACAGCTGTCTCTGATTGAGAACCATATTAGGCTGAACACAGAAACAGACGAACTAGACACACAACATAGAATTCCCACCCAGCTCACGTCCTGACCAACACTAAACAAGTAAAACACATAAGAACTCTGGTCAGGACGTTACAGTACCCCCCCCCCCCTGAGGTGCGGACTCCGAACGCACCCCTAAAACTCAAGGGGAGGGTCTGGGTGGGCATCTGTCCGCGGTGGCGGTTCCGGCGGTGGACGAGGACACCACTCCACCACTGTCTTTGTCCCCCTCCTTAGCGTCCTTTGAGTGGCGACCCTCGCCCACGACCTTGGCCTAAGAATCCTCCCCAAGGCCCCCACATGATTTAGGAGGTAGCTCAGGACAGAGAGGTAGCTCAGGACAGAGAGGTAGCTCAGGACAGAGAGGTAGCTCAGGACAGAGAGGTAGCTCAGGACAGAGGGGCAACTCAGGACGAATGGCAGCTCAGGACGAATGGCAGCTCCGGACTGAATGGCAGCTCCGGACTGAGTGGCAGCTCATGACTGAGTGGCAGCTCATGACTGTAGGGCAGCTCATGACTGTAGGGCAGCTCATGACTGTAGGGCAACTCATGACTGTAGGGCAGCTCATGACTGGAGGGCAGCTCATGACTGTAGGGCAGCTCATGACTGGAGGGCAGCTCATGACTGGAGGGCAGCTCATGACTGTAGGGCCGCTCATGACTGGAAGGCCGCTCATGACTGGAAGGCCGCTCATGACTGGAAGGCAGCTCATGACTGGAAGGCAGCTCATGACTGGAAGGCAGCTCATGACTGGAGTGCAGCTCATGACTGGAGTGCAGCTCATGACTGGAGTGCAGCTCATGACTGGAAGGCAGCTCATGACTGGAGTGCAGCTCATGACTGGAAGGCAGCTCATGACTGGAGGGCAGCTCATGACTGAGTGGCAGCTCATGACTGGAGGGCGGCTCTGGCAGCTCCTGACTGGCTGGCGGCTCTGGCAGCTCCTGACTGGCTGGCGGCTCCTGACTGGCTGGCGGCTCTGGCGGCTCCTGACTGGCTGGCGGCTCTGGCGGCTCCTGACTGGCTGGCGGCTCTGGCGGCTCCTGACTGGCTGGCGGCTCTGGCGGCTCCTGACTGGCTGGCGGCTCTGGCGGCTCCTGACTGGCTGGCGGCTCTGGCGGCTCCTGACTGACGGACGGCTCTAATGGCTCGGGACAGACGGGCAGCTCTGAAGGCTCGTGGCAGACGGACGGCTCAGATGGCGCTGGGCAGACGGATGGCTCAGATGGCGCTGGGCAGACGGATGGCTCAGATGGCGCTGGGCAGACGGATGGCTCAGATGGCGCTGGGCAGACGGATGGCTCAGATGGCGCTGGGCAGACGGATGACTCAGATGGCGCTGGGCAGACGGATGGCTCAGATGGCGCTGGGCAGACGGATGGCTCAGATGGCGCTGGGCAGACGGATGGCTCAGATGCTGCTGGGCAGGCAGGCAGCTCAGACGGCGCTGGGCAGACGAGCAGTGCAGGCGGCGTTGGGCAGACGGCCGACTCTGACCTGCTGAGGCGCACAGTAGGCCTGGTGCGTGGTGCCGGAACTGGTGGTACCGGACTGGAGACACGCACCTCAAGGCTAGTGCGGGGAGCAGGAACAGGGCACACTGGACTCTCAAAGCGCACTATAGGCCTGGTGCGTGGTACCGGCACTGGTGGTACCGGGCTGAGGGCACGCACCTCAGGGCGAGTGCGGGGAGAAGGAACAGTGCGTACAGGGCTCTGGAGACGCACAGGAGGCTTGATGCGTGGTGCCGGAACTGGAGGCACTGGGCTGGAGACACGCACCACAGGGAGAGTGCGTGGAGGAGGAACAGGGCTCTGGAGACGCACTGGAAGCCTGGTGCGTGGTGTAGGCACTGGTGGTACTGGGCTGGGGCGGGAAGGTGTCGCCGGATATACCAGACCGTGCAGGCGTACTGGCTCCCTTGAGCACTGAGCCTGCCCAACCTTACCTGGTTGCATGCTCCCCGTAGCCCGTCCAGTGCGGGGAGGTGGAATAACCCGCACTGGGCTGTGTTGGCGAACCGGGGACACCATGCGTAAGGCTGGTGCCATGTACACCGGCCCGAGGAGACGTACTGGAGGCCAGATATGTAGAGCCGGCTTCATGGCACTTGGCTCAATGCTCAATCTAGCCCGCCCAGTGCGGGGAGGTGGAATAACCCGCACCGGGCTATGCACACGTACAGGAGACACTGTGCGCTCTTCCGCATAACACGGTGTCTGCCCGTACTCCCGCTCTCCACGGTAAGCATGGGAAGTGGGCGCAGGTCTCCTACCTGCCTTCGCCACACTACCCTTTAGCCCCCCCCCCCCCCCAAGACATTTTTGGGGTTTCTTCACGGGCTTCCAGCCACGCTTCCGTGCTGCCTCCTCATACCACCGCTCCTGGGCTTTAGCTGCCTCCATCTCTTCCCGAGAGCGGCGATATTCTCCAATGTGAGCCCAGTGTCCTTTACCCTCCAGAATTTCCTTCCATGTCCAGGATTCCTGTGTAGTGGGCCGCTGCTGTTCGTACTCACGCTGCTTGGTCCGAGTTTGGTGGGTGGTTCTGTAACGGCAGTCTAGCTCTTCCTCCTCCTCGGACGAGGAGAGGAGAGAAGGATCGGAGGACCAATGTGCAGCGTGGTAATTTTCCATGAATTTAATTAACACAAAGACAAGATACTGACAAACTAATACAAAACAACAAACGACCGTGAAGCTACAAACGAAAGTGCAATACACAAGCTACTAACGTTAGACATAGACACTATACAAAATAACAAACGAACTAACCGTCACAGTCCTGTGTGGCACAAACACTGACACAGGAAACAACCACCCACAATCCCCAACACAAAACAAGCCACCTATATATGATTCTCAATCAGGGACAACGATTGACAGCTGTCTCTGATTGAGAACCATATTAGGCTGAACACAGAAACAGACGAACTAGACACACAACATAGAATTCCCACCCAGCTCACGTCCTGACCAACACTAAACAAGTAAAACACATAAGAACTCTGGTCAGGACGTTACACAGAGGATAGTTCTGGGTCTGGCCCTGCTCAAAGTGGTGTAACCTAACTTCCTTGATCTACAAATGTACATGTGAAGTCGACTAATAAGACTAGAGTATCATCATTCATGATGTCATACTAGAACTACAGTACAGTAGATTGACAGAACAGCCTTCGAGCATATCAGCCTTGATATCATATCACAATAGGACACAAGAGAGAGGAGAGAGAGAGGAGAGAGAAAGAGAGAGAGAGAGAAGGAGAGGCAGAGAAGGAGAGAGAAAGAGAGACACAGAGAGAGAGGAGAGACATGACTCTCTTGTACAACACAACGAATCCCCCAACAAATAAATGGCAAGCGACAGTTCTGCCATGAGCCAGTTTTAACTTGCCTGTCTCTCTCTCGCACCTGCCCTGTCACACATGACACAAATCACCTCGGAAATTGTCATGACAATGCCAGTGCTCATAAAGAACCGCGGACATCAACAATCAAAAAGCTGTTGCACAGGACAAGCCATGTCAGATTGACATTACACAAAAAACTACTGAGGTGTCTGGGTAAGGAGAGAAGTAAAGGGTTGAGACGAGATGGAAGACAGCCTGTAGTTTACGCTACAGTGCAGATTGGATTTATTCTGTGTGGATTTTTATGCTCCTGACTGCACAATGAATGACTCTGCCTGCAGGGACAATAAAGCTTTGAATTGAATTGGAAATGTTGGGCCTGGTTAAAGGTTAGCATTGCTGGTGTTACTGTTCTGCTGTCTGTTAATGTGCCTCACCCTGTCCCCCCCTGGCACAGAGAGGCTGCAGTGTGTCTGTCTGTCTATCTGTCTGTGGTGTCTGTGTGTGTGTGTGTGTGTGTGTTGCAGGTTGCCCATCAACCTGTAGGACGATCGGCAGATGAGTCACTGGCCACTCCTCCTTCAACATTGTGCATCCACCCCCCTGAGGGGCAAGGGACCCACATGTAATGCAATACAAACACACACACACACACACACACACACACACACACACACACACACACACACACACACACACACTGTGGTCGACTGCGGGGGGCCAGGGACTGGCATGTCACTCTCTCTCACCCCTCCCTCTTTCATCCATATTATCACACTCTTCATTTACTCCATAAATTCTTCATCAACCCAGCGCCAGCTGCCATTCTCCTTAAATCTGCTTCTCCTCAGCTATTATCTTATTTATCACTCTCTCTCCCTTCTGGTGCTACAATTGAGGCAGGCTAAGAGGATGAGGAGAAGAGAAGAGAACAGCAAAACAATAGAATGGAAAGAGGAGAGGAGAGGAGAGGAGAGGAGAGGAGAGGAGAGGAGAGGAGAGGAGAGGAGAGAAGAAGAGAGGAGAGAAGGGAGGAGAAGAGAGGAGAAAAGAGGAGAAGAGAAGAGAGAAGGGAAGAGAACAGAGGAGAAGGGAAGAGAAGAGAAGAGAGGAGAAGGGATGAGAAGAGAGGAGAAGAGAGGAGAAGGGATGAGAAGAGAGGAGAAGAGAGGAGAAGGGAGAAGAGAGGAGAGGAGAAGGGATGAGAAGAGAAGAGAGTGGAGGAGAAGAGAGGAGAATGGAGAAGAAGAGAGAAGAGAGGAGAAGGGAGGAGATGGGAGTGTGATGGCAGGATCTCCACAGGGAGCAGGGCCCAACAGATGAGCTGTTTATCCTATGAGGGCTGAGAGAGACACTGCATTAAAGATGCATCTCATGGGACCACAGCAGAGGCCTCCGCTTTTCTTTTCTATGACGGCTCACAGTGTGTACTATAGTATACACACCACTCATACTGTAAAAACATACTACTCACAATGTATACTATACACACTACTCACTGATGACAAATACAGTGCATCTCAGTTGGATGAGACGTTTGATCATCAATGGTTCAACATATTTTTTGGTCCAGTAGTCCAAATCATTTTTCTTAGAAAATATAGAATTCCACTACCAACTCTACAGTTGATCTGCAGTAAATTCATCCAAAATAGCATCCATTATATTCCATGTCTTTAGCTCATCTAACTAATGTAATGTTCAACACTCATATAAATACATGGTTACAGAAGCGCTGTAAGACTACAATGTTACACAAGCCATCCCATCACATCACATCACACGTTGACTTTATTCTCCATATCTCCATTCGTGATCCTTCATTTGTCTCACTGGCGCTGTCTTAGATAGTGTCCCCTGCCTCTTCCTGCCATCCCTCCCCTCCCCTTTCTCACTCCCCTCACACCACTCTCTCACCTTCTCTCCATTGCCCCTCCCTCCACTCTCTGCCATCACTCCCCTCCCCTCACGCCCTCTCTCTCCTCTCATCACCCTCCACCCTGTCATCCTCTGACCTGTGTACTGTCCCCTCTCTTCCTTCTCTCACCCCTCCCTCCCCCTTCCCTCCTCTGCTCCACCCTAACCCCTCTTCACCCTGCCTCACCCCCCTTGCCCCTTGCCCCACGCCCCTGCCCTTTCTCATACAGTGACAGTGCGTGAGTGTAAGCTGAGGGAGGTCGTGGTGCGGTCAATGCTTAAAGCGCGAGCTGCAGAATGTGCCATGATGCATTAACGCACTGCCGCCTGGCTGAGCAGAGAGAGAGAGGGAGGGAGAGAGAGAGAGAGAGAGAGAAGGGGGGGTAGAGAGAGAGAGAAGGGGGGGTAGAGAGAGAGAGAGAGAAGGGGGGTAGAGAGAGAGAGTGATAGAGAGAGGAGGTAGAGATAGAGAGAGCGATAGAGACACAAAGAGAGAGAGAAAGAGAGGGGGGCATAGAGACAGAGAGGGATGGATGGAGAGAGAAAGGGGAAGGGGGATAGAAAGAGAGCACTAGAGAGAGGGGGTAGAGATAGAGAGAGACGGAGGGGGAGCGAGAGAAAGAGGAGGAGAGGAGCAAGGGCATCAGCGCACTTACACTAACATATCTCAGAGGCCCCCAGGGCATGAGATCCTCACGAGGTGGCTCATCAAATATGAAGGTGCTGTGAGGCCCTTTTGGTCTCTCTCTCTCTCTCTCGCTCTCTCTCTCTCTCAATTCAATTCAATTCAATTCAATTGACTTTATTGACATGGCAAGTTCATTATTACTTACATTGTCAAAGTATACATATCGAAAAATAAAAATCAAATATATATGTATATATATACAAAATATATATTTATATATAAATAAATGGTGGGACCAACAGCAATAATAATAGTAGTAGTGGACATGGGATTACCATTAACAACAACTACAACAACAATATTAATCAGAACAACAATACATTAAATCAATGGTAGTAGACCAGTGTCAATATGACTTGAGAAGACATATGACCTGGTATGAAAGACAAAACAAAACTAAGCTAAATGGGAAATATTATCAACATTACTTTGCATTTTTCACTGGCTGTCCCTCAGGTTGTGGCAGGAGGACACATATTTGGCTGCCAAAACTGCACATTTTGGCTTCACACCCAATAAATATTTGATTTTTTCTTCATCTTTTATAGTTTCAAATTCTTTGTATTGAGTTATAATTTTGGGAAAGAAATATGCTCTTAGGTCTGAGTATTTGTCACAGTGTAGTAGGAAATGCACCTCTGTCTCTACCTCTCCCCTGGAGCAGAGTGAGCACAGCCTGTCCTCTCTGGGCAGCCAGGTTTGTCTGTGACGACCGGTCTCTATAGCCAGACTGTGCTCACTGAGTCTGTACCTAGTCAATGTTTTCCTCAGTTTTCTATCAGTCACAGTGGTCAGATAGTCTGCCACCATGTACTGTCTGTTTAGAGCCAAATAGCATTGAAGTTTACTTAGATTTTTTGTGGTGTCTTTCCAATAGGTTATATATTTTTCTTTTTGTTTTGTGATGATTTGGTTGGGCCAGATTTTCTGAGGGCTGTCCCGAGGCTCTATGGGGTTGGTTTGGGTTGGTGAACTGAGCCTCAGAACCAGCTGGCTGAGGGGACTCTTCTCTGGTTTCATCTCTTGACATTGTAGAGCTGTGTGATGGAATGTTTTAGGGTCACTTGTTTTTAGATGGTTGTAAAATTTGATGGCTCTTTTTTCTATTCGAATATTCTCTCTCTCTCTCTCTCTCTCTCTCTCTCTCTCTCTCTCTCTCTCTCTCTCTCTCTCTCTCTCTCTCTCTCTCTCTCTCTCTCTCTCTCTCTCTCTCTCTCTCTCTCTCTCTCTCTCTCTCTCTCTCTCTCTCTCTCTCTCTCTCTCTCTCTCTCTCTCTCTCTCTCTCTCTCTCTCTCTCTCTCTAGCAGATTGAATACATACTAAGGCTAAGGCCCAGCTTTTACCTATAAATTAGGCTCTATGTTATCATGTCATGAGCAGAAACCATACTTAACAAACACACACCACTCAAGCATCTGATTAGAATGTGGATTCTGCTATAGGAATAGAATGCAGATTCTACTATAGTTAAA
Organism: Salvelinus namaycush; assembly: GCF_016432855.1. Classification (NCBI taxonomy): domain Eukaryota; kingdom Metazoa; phylum Chordata; class Actinopteri; order Salmoniformes; family Salmonidae; genus Salvelinus; species Salvelinus namaycush. The sequence goes on along the minus strand of NC_052342.1, from coordinate 20,551,811 downwards.
GAATGTGAATTCTACTATAGGAATAGAATGTGGATTCTAATATAGGAATAGAATGTGGATTCTACTATAGGAATAGAATGTGGATTCTACCATAGGAATAGAATGTGGATTCTACTATAGGAATAGAATGTGGATTCTACTATAGGAATAGAATGTTGATTCTACAATAGGAATAGAATGTGGATTCTACTATAGGAATAGAATTGTGAGAATTCCTAGAACGGGTATCCGAATTCCATACAGTATGGCCTCTCCTGTCCAAGCATGAGATGGTGAGGGAGGGAGGGGTCTTTCTTCTGAATGGCTTAACGTGGCTGAAGCCCCTGGGAATTCAAACAAATTATATTAAAGACAATATATACTGAATATAGTATATATGTCGTATATATTTTATCCTTTTTTTTACCTAAACCCTTTCAACGAGTGTAGACAGCCTGCTGCTGCTGGGGCTATAAAAAAATCTAATCCCCGGGGCCTATGATTTCTTAATCTGGCCCTGCACCCATCTCTCATGGGTTCAGGCAGGGTACACTGTACACTCATTCAATAATCAATGGTCAGACTAGGATAACCCATTGATGAGAGCATTGATCACATAGACCCACAGGGACATAGAGAATATCACCACACACACAGGCACTGCTCTCTCTGGTCACGTACTCAGCTGGTTCCAGTGAAGCAGGCCTCCAATCGAACCGCTTCACACTTTGCTCTGAACACTCAGGCTGATGCACTGTCCATGTCAACACAAACACACACACACACGGGATCCGGCCGAGGCAGTCAATGCCTCTGCCCAGGGCTTTGACCTGAGCTATAGGAACCCATTGGTTCTATGGAAGTATCCATTCCCCAGTGTCATGACAGCAGTCACACTCCGTCCTGCCCAACAACGGCCAAAGGGGCCTTAGATTAGATTGGCCAGGATGTAAATCAATGTTGTTAATTAGGCAAGTAATTAGACAAATGCCATGTGGGGCAAAGTGCCAGATTTGTGTATCATGTCAAAAACAATATGCTGTAGAACGATTGCCACATTGATGGGAAAATTGGTGTGGAAATTACCATCACTTTGATAGGAAAAATGCTTTATAATTTCATCATGCGTTACTGATAATGACTTTAAGAATTGTAGAGGTGTCTTCGCTTTGGACTTTTTGTTCATTTCAAGACATGTTTCATAGCCGTTATGAAAGCAAGCTGACTTCTGTAGGCTGTTGTATGTGCAGAGTGCTGCCCCCTCCAGGGGGTTCTTAACTGTGCCTCTATACACACACCAGGCTTGTCATTCAACTGCAGTAAAATGGACATCATTTATTTGCCTTCCACAACGGACTGTGATTATAGGCTTTATCGAACGTGTCTTTACATTGCGCGCCAAAGATGAGAAAGGAATTGACCGTGAAAGTCATTCCTCTTGCACTCTGAAACTCTTTTCCATGTACAAGTTCTCAACCCTGGAAAACTCAAGTAAGTGTTCAAATCAAATGCATTCCAGATAGGACTCAACACGTTGATATCACATCTCTCTGCCTTTATGTTCGGATTTGGGTTGTTGGGTTGTTGCATAAAAAGAGAGGAACAATGTGGAGAGTTACCATAGCAACCACGGAGCACACCAACAAACGCATCAGATGAGCTAGACGGTGACTGCGTGGTAAAGTTGTATCCTAATTGGCGCGACTACTTTGTGGCTATGAATTCAACCGGCTGTAACACTGTGACGTGTGCCTGCACTTGATCAGAAGTTAGAGCACACTGAGACGGCACACATTCAGCACAGCTCAAATCCTGTGTCGGAACATGAAGCTGTGGCGCACCCCCCAAGAGCAAGGCTAAGAGCCTGGGCAAACTAGTTTATTTCAGACTATCAAACCATATTTCTAAAAACAATAACAGACGACGTCTTTTGTTATTATTACCATTCTCAACATGTTCCTGGACTGTAACTGCTGTTATTGACTGGATAATATGCACCTCCAATAAGCCCGGGGTAGGACGGTGCTGGTGCAGTGGGTAGTGAAGGCTCCGCTGGACAGCGGTGTGTTCCAGGCAGCCACCTCGGGGGACCGTGACAGGCTCCACCTCAGCCTGAAGCGGTCGCTGCTCCAACGCTCGAAAAACAGGTGAGCATAAAGCACTGTCGGCGGCTTAACTCGATGTCAATTCAATAACTCCATCTCTTGAAGATCTAGCTATTTGTTGATGTTCATGTATTCTAACATGTTATCTGTGGCTGTACTGTGTAGGGGCGGACTGGCCGTCTGGCATTTCCAGCAAATTCCAGAATGGCTGGTCAATGTTTTGCCCAGTGGGCCTGTCTAACTTGTTTTTTTGTTGTTGCACAAAATTATAATTATATGGCTAATAATGGTTGCCTCAAGGAAAAAATTAGCCGGTGTGGGGGCCTTGAGTGTGGGGACGCCAGCGTCCCCCTGGGCTGCAGACCCATCCACATGGTCATCATGAGACAGAAACAGAGAGATGTCTGTGTGAGACAGAAACAGAGAGCTGTGTATGAGACAGAAACAGAGAGCTGTGTGTGTGAGACAGAAACAGAGAGCTGTGTATGAGACAGAAACAGAGAGCTGTGTGTGTGAGACAGAAACAGAGAGCTGTGTATGAGACAGAAACAGAGAGCTGTGTGTGTGAGACAGAAACAGAGAGCTGTGTATGAGACAGAAACAGAGAGCTGTGTGTGTGAGACAGAAACAGAGGTGTGTGTGTGAGACAGAAACAGAGAGCTGTGTATGAGACAGAAACAGAGAGCTGTGTGTGTGAGACAGAAACAGAGAGCTGTGTGTGTGAGACAGAAACAGAGAGGTGTGTGTGTGAGACAGAAACAGAGAGCTGTGTATGAGACAGAAACAGAGAGCTGTGTGTGTGAGACAGAAACAGAGAGCTGTGTGTGTGAGACAGAAACAGAGAGGTGTGTGTGTGAGACAGAAACAGAGAGCTGTGTGTGTGAGACAGAAACAGAGAGCTGTGTGTGTGAGACAGAAACAGAGAGGTGTGTGTGTGAGACAGAAACAGAGAGCTGTGTGTGTGAGACAGAAACAGAGAGCTGTGTATGAGACAGAAACAGAGAGATGTGTATGAGACAGAAACAGAGAGGTGTGTGTGTGAGACAGAAACAGAGAGGTGTGTGTGTGAGACAGAAACAGAGAGCTGTGTATGAGACAGAAACAGAGAGCTGTGTGTGTGAGACAGAAACAGAGAGCTGTGTGTGAGACAGAAACAGAGAGGTGTGTATGAGACAGAAACAGAGCTGTGTATGAGACAGAAACAGAAATATGTGTATGAGACAGAAACAGAGAGCTGTGTATGAGACAGAAACAGAGGTGTGTATGAGACAGAAACAGAAATATGTGTATGAGACAGAAACAGAGAGCTGTGTATGAGACAGAAACAGAGGTGTGTGTGAGACAGAAACAGAGAGATGTGTGTGTGAGACAGAAACAGGGAGATGTGTATGAGACAGAAACAGAGAGCTGTGTGAGAGACAGAAAGAGAGGTGTGTGTGAGACAGAAACAGAGAGATGTGTGTGTGAGACAGAAACAGGGAGGTGTGTGTGTGAGACAGAAACAGGGAGGTGTGTGTGAGACAGAAACAGAGATGTGTGTGTAAGACAGAAACAGAGGTGTGTGTGAGAGACAGAAAGAGAGATGTGTGTGTGAGAGACAGAAAGAGAGGTGTGTGTGTGTGAGACAGAAACGGAGAGGTGTGTGTGAGACAGAAACAGAGAGGTGTGTGTGAGACAGAAACAGAGAGGTGTGTGTGAGACAGAAACAGAGAGCTGTGTGTGAAACAGAAACAGAGAGATGTGTGTCTGTGAGACAGAAACAGAAAGGTGTGTGTGTAAGACAGAAAGAGAGCTGTGTGTATGAGACAGAAACAGAGGTGTGTGTGAGAGACAGAAAGAGAGATGTGTGTGAGAGACAGAAAGAGAGGTGTGTGTGAGACAGAAACAGAGAGTTGTGTGTGTGAGACAGAAACGGAAAGGTGTGTGTGAGAGACAGAAACAGAGAGATGTGTGTGTGAGACAGAAACAGAGAGGTGTGTATGAGACAGAAACAGAGAGCTGTGTATGAGACAGAAACAGAGGTGTGTGTGAGACAGAAACAGAGAGATGTGTGTGTGAGACAGAAACAGAGAGATGTGTGTGTGAGACAGAAACAGAGAGATGTGTGTGTGAGACAGAAACAGAGATGTGTGTGTGAGACAGAAACAGAGAGCTGTGTATGAGACAGAAACAGAGAGATGTGTATGAGACAGAAACAGAGAGCTGTGTGTGTGAGACAGAAACAGAGAGCTGTGTGTGTGAGACAGAAACAGAGAGGTGTGTGTATGAGACAGAAACAGAAAGGTGTGTATGAGACAGAAACAGAGAGCTGTGTGTGTGAGACAGAAACAGAGAGCTGTGTGTGAGACAGAAACAGAGAGCTGTGTGTGTGAGACAGAAACAGAGAGCTGTGTATGAGACAGAAACAGAGAGCTGTGTATGAGACAGAAACAGAGAGCTGTGTATGAGACAGAAACAGAGAGCTGTGTGTGTGAGACAGAAACAGAGAGGTGTGTGTATGAGACAGAAACAGAGAGCTGTGTATGAGACAGAAACAGAGAGCTGTGTATGAGACAGAAACAGAGAGCTGTGTGTGTGAGACAGAAACAGAGAGGTGTGTATGAGACAGAAACAGAGAGCTGTGTGTGTGAGACAGAAACTGAGAGGTGTGTGTATGAGACAGAAACAGAGAGCTGTGTATGAGACAGAAACAGAGAGCTGTGTGTGAGACAGAAACAGAGAGGTGTGTGTATGAGACAGAAACAGAGAGCTGTGTATGAGACAGAAACAGAGAGCTGTGTGTGTGAGACAGAAACAGAGAGATGTGTGTGAGACAGAAACAGAGAGCTGTGTGTGAGACAGAAACAGAAATATGTGTATGAGACAGAAACAGAGAGGTGTGTGTGTGTGAGACAGAAACGGAGAGGTGTGTGTGAGACAGAAACAGAGAGATGTGTGTGTGAGACAGAAACAGAGAGATGTGTGTGTGAGACAGAAACGGAGAGGTGTGTGTGAGACAGAAACAGAGAGATGTGTATGAGACAGAAACAGAGAGCTGTGTGTGAGACAGAAACAGAGAGATGTGTGAGACAGAAACAGAGAGCTGTGTGTGAGACAGAAACAGAGAGCTGTGTGTGAGACAGAAACAGAAATATGTGTATGAGACAGAAACAGAGAGGTGTGTGTGAGACAGAAACAGAGAGGTGTGTGTGTGTGAGACAGAAACGGAGAGGTGTGTGTATGAGACAGAAACAGAGAGATGTGTGTGAGACAGAAACAGAGAGCTGTGTGTGAGACAGAAACAGAGAGGTGTGTATGAGACAGAAACAGAGAGGTGTGTGTGTGTGAGACAGAAACGGAGAGGTGTGTGTGAGACAGAAACAGAGAGATGTGTGTGTGAGACAGAAACAGAGAGATGTGTGTGTGAGACAGAAACGGAGAGGTGTGTGTGAGACAGAAACAGAGAGATGTGTGTGTGAGACAGAAACAGAGAGATGTGTGTGTGAGACAGAAACAGGGAGGTGTGTGTGTGAGACAGAAACGGAGAGGTGTGTGAGAGACAGAAACGGAGAGGTGTGTGAGAGACAGAAAGAGAGGTGTGTGTGTGAGACAGAAACAGAGAGGTGTGTGAGAGACAGAAACGGAGATGTGTGTGAGAGACAGAAAGAGAGGTGTGTGTGTGAGACAGAAACAGAGAGGTGTGTGAGACAGAAACGGAGAGGTGTGCATGAGACAGAAACAGAGAAGTGTGTGTGAGACAGAAACAGAGAAGTGTTTGTGAGACAGAAACAGAGAGATGTGTGTGTGAGACAGAAACAGAAAGGTGTGTATGTGTAAGACAGAAAGAGAGCTGTGTGTGTGAGACAGAAACAGAGGTGTGTGTGTGTGTGAGACAGAAACAGAGAGGTGTGTGTGAGACAGAAAGAGGGGTGTGTGTGAGAGACAGAAAGAGAAATGTGTGTGAGACAGAAAGAGAGAGAGATGTGTGTGTGTGTTCGTTGGTGTGTAGTAGTCGTGTACTTACCAGGTAGTACAGCCACGTCAGAGAGACGCTCATTAGTAGATGCTGCTGATGTCATAATCCAAATCTGCTCTGCTGTAGTTTTGTAGTGAAGTGACATACAGTGTGATTGGCTGTTTGCCACCAGTTTTCTCAAGGACTCTATGTGATAGAAAGAGAATTAGAGAGAGATGGAGAGACGCAGGGTGCTGCAGAACCTTCAGCAGTATCTGCTCAACATGCACAGGAGGGTGCCGAGACCATAGAGAAGGTGTGGGAAACACTATGCATAGTTATTATTACTGTTACTATAACTAATACTCTGTTACATATTTTACAGATATTACTAATATTATTATTTGCATAGATCTAACATCGTCAACAATGTTCAAAAGTCCTCTCTTGAAAATAATAAAAAAGGAATCACTTTTTCCCTAAAGATTATTACCTCTCTCTCCTTCATGTCTCTTGGTTTCTGTGGTGACCTAGCTCAGGTGGCGAGACAGGAGCTGATAAAAGAGGTCACGGCGTGGGCCGATAAGAAGGGCCTCCCGCTCCTCTGAGCCTACGGCCACATGGAACCAAGCTCCTGGCCAGTGCCTCTCCATAGACGAGGGGCCACAAAGCCATGGGACCAAGGTCCCCTGCGGGCAACGTTCAGGGGCCCCGCGCGGGGGTACGTCTGAGCATCCAGCCTGAGGTCCCCTCCGGAGCCCGACCTGAGGTGCCACGTCACCCTCTACAGGGCCCATGGAGATGGACATCCCCAGTACACTACCAAGTGGGACGGGTCCCCCAGTCAGTCCCCTCCCTGCACTGGAAGGTCCTTCACGATAGAGGTGGCCATGCAACTGGCCGAGGAGCTGAAGCCTGGCCACTACTGACTGGAAGTAGAAGGAAGAGGTAGAAGTTGCCCCTAATCACTGATATGGAGTCAGATCTCTTTCATCCCTTTATTGGTTAAAGTTAGGATGGGTAATCTGATCCTAGATCTGTCGTTGAAGATAACCTTTACCTTGATGGGTTGAGAGATCCACTTCCTGCCAGTCTTACACTACTATAATGGAGAGACACTTATGTCACAAAACATCACAGGAAATTGGGTTAACATATTTTTCGAATGAACATATCATGAGTGTGATATTTTAAAGACACATTACTGGTGGCATTAATACTGTAGACCAGCGTTTCCCAAACTCGGTCCTCAGGACCCCAAGTGGTACATATGTTTTTTTGCCCTAACACTACACAGCTGATTCAAATAATAAATGAATCATCAAACTTTGATCATTTGAATCAGCTGTGGGGTCCTGAGGACCGAGTTTGGGAAACTCTGCTGTAGATTCTTTGTTCAATAGAATTGCCATAAAGATTATGTAAGGCAGTACAAGGACTTCCAGAGCTAACAAAGGGTACCAATAGGTTGTTTATGAATATGTATGTTGTTGAATACAGGAGACCTTTCATTCCGGGCTCTCTAAAAACAATGTTCCAGTATCTCTCTACACCACACACTGTTATCCCTATGAAGCGCTGTTGTGTCATTGTGTCATCGTAAGTGTGATAACTCGTTCCCCTATGTCACACAGGCTATGCATGAGTGGAACTACAGCTCTGAGTTTACCAGTCTCCAGTCACTTTTCGGAGCTCCTCAGTCTCCTGTGTGAGGGTAAGGGAGCGGTGCAGGGTGACAGAGGGGTGAGATCGCAGTGACCTGGGTCACCTGTCACAAACAGAGGTCTGGTCTCTTGATGAAACTCCCTCAGGGTCTAGACTGGGTCTCCAGGTGAGAGCTTGTCAAGAGAGGGTAGGGGGTGGAGGGCGAGCTGTGGTTGTCCTCACACACACACACACACACAGTTCCTGAGAAGCACTTCACACCCCGGAGATGGCATATTCTGACCTCTGCTTGACCTTTCACCCCTCTGTAACTGCTGCTAGCCAAAGAAGCTCATACACAGACAGTAAGCACACAATGCTCAGTGCCTTGTGGTAGCAGGGGTAGTGTTCAGTTCAGTAGTCCAATAAGAACGCTCCTTTCTCGTTTTCTGCTTCAACGCGTTTCCCAATGCATACCTTCTGAACACGACTCGGCAATGCCATTCATCTGCAAAGTGCTGAACATTCGACCCAGCCAATCACATATTGAGTCTCAAACCATGTACAGTGCTTTCAGAAAGTATTCATACCCCTTGACTTATTCCATATTTTGTTATTACAGCCTGAATTCAACATGGATTTAATCAATTATCTCAACAATTTACACAAAATACCCCTTAATGACAAAGTGAAAATGTTTTGAGGTATTTCGGCTAATTTATTGAAAATGAAATACAGAAATATCTAATTTACATAAGTATTCACACCCCTGAGTCAATACATGTTAGAATCACCTTTGGCAACGAATACAGCTGTGAGTCTTTTTGGGTAAGTCTCTAAGACCTTTGCACACCTGGATTGTACCATATTATTTTTTAAATTCTTCAAGTTGTCAAGTTGGTTGTTGATCATTGCTAGACAGCCATTTTCAGGTCTTGCCATAGATTTTCAAGCAGATTTAAGTCAAAACTGTAACTAGGCCACTCAGGAACATTCAATGTCATTTTTGTAAGCTACTCCAGAGTATATTTGGCTTAGTGTTTTAGGTTATTGTCCTGCTGAAAGGTGAATTAGTCTCCCAGTGAAAGCAGACTGAACCAAGTTTTCTTCTAGGATTTTGCTTGTGCCTAGCTGTATTTATCCCAAAAAACTCCCTAGTCCTTGCCGATGACAAGGATAACCGTAACATATATGAAAATATGAAGAGTGGTACTCAGTGATGTGTTGTATTTGCCCCAAACATAACACTTTGCCACATTTTTTGCAGTTATACTTTAGTGCCTTATTGCAAACAGGATGCACGTTTTGGAATATTTGTATTTTGTACAGGCTTCCTTTCCACTCTGTCAATTAGGTTAGTGTTGAGGAGTAACTACAATGTTGTTGTTCCTTCCTCAGTTTTCTATCACAGCCATTAAACTCTGTAACCGTCTTAGTCACCATTGGCCTAATGGTGAAATCCCTGAGAGGTTTCCTCTCCGGTAACTGAGTTAGGAAGGACACATGTATCGTTGTAGTGACTGGGTGTAAAAGTCACTGCTCAACTGACAGACCTTACAGATAATTGTATGTGTGGGGTAGAGATGAGGTACTCATTCAAAAATATTGTTAAATACTATTTTTGCACAGAGTGAGTCCATGCAACTTGTGTGATTGGTTAAGCACACTTTTAGTCCTGAACTTATTTAGGTTTGCCATAACAAAGGGGTTGAATACTTATTTCAGCTTTCATTTTATTTTTTAAATGTCTCAAAAGCTAATTCCAAATCTCTATTTAACCCATTTTAAATTCAGGCTGCAAAACGACAAAATGTGTAAAAAGGGGTGTGAATATTTTCTGAAGGCACTGTACCTGCCTCACAGCTAATCAGTCTTATACCATGCATCTTCCATACAACCAATCAGTGATGAGTCTCACACCATGTACTGCCTCTTTAATAATCACGTTATCAGTTCCTCTCTCTAAACACACCCAGATTCAGCCATAACAGGCATACAGAAATCATTGCACAGGTATTTGTGGGAATATTTGTTTGTTCAGTTTTTTTTATCAATTGATACCCCCCCCAAAAAAATCACTTATATTATTTAAGCTTTTTGTCTTCTTTGAAACAGTTCAAGAGAACTAGTAATTTTATAACGATGGAGTCAATGAATGGGGAACAGTGAAGAAACAAAAAAATTCATTCCTATGGGTCCACGTACAAACATTGGGTTATAGGCGACCCCATACTAGTAGGGAGTTAACGGCCCAGCACACAACACAAGGGCTGCGTCCCAAATGGTACCCTATTCCCTATATAGTGAACTTCTTTTGACCAGGGCCATGGGACTCAGGCCAAAAGTAGTGCACTATGTAGGAAATAGGGTGCCATTTGGACTCATTCAAGAGATCCTATCTGGCCTCGTTTTACACCAACCTTGTTCTCATTCTCTCTTCCAACCTGACTTCTCCACTTAGCTGTTATTCATTAGGCACCAAACAGAAGAAAACTGACTATAAACAGAGAGGGAACAACATGAACTTGTCCAATAAGAAACGCTCGTTTCCGTTTTGCACTAATGAATACGGCCCAGACGACTCACACTAGCACGTAGTTTCCTTAACAAACCTTTATAAAACAGAACAGAAGAGTGTTGCAGTAGAGCCTACAGAGGCTTTTACTGTAGCTGGAGAACAGGAGCCAGAGAGGGAGGGAGAAGCCTTCAGTTGTTCGTTGGCAGTCGTCATCACAGACCGACATGGATACCCTATTCCCTATATAGTGTACTATATAGGGAATAGGGTGCCATTTCGGACACAGAAGAGAGTAAGAGAGATGTACAAGTCCTGTAAAACGCACTGCTGCTAGTCCGTAGTAATAGTGGGAGCTCTCATCAGCTCTGCTACGATGCACTCTCCTTCCTCCTCCTCCTCCTCCTCCTCCTTTTCTTCCCTCCTCCTCAGCCACCTCTCCTTTAGTCCCTTCCCAAATCTATCATCGTCGTACCCCCCCCAAACCCCCAGGTAGAGCATCAGTACATCTTCTGTCGACTAGGCAACACCGCCTCCTTGAGGAATGAGAAGATGAGCAAGATTCCAGACCTCTTGCCCCTCTTGCCCTTGGTGAAGTAATTTGAGACCACGTCATCTAGAGAGGGTGAGAAAAAAAAGAAAAAAAAAGGTCATTAATAACTGACCATCAATTCACTTTGTGAAAATGACAATATCTTTCAATCCTGAATCAACTAATCCAGGGCTTGATGTTTTGTTGAATCAGGTGTGTTGGTGCTAGTCCGGGAACCAGTCTTTTTAGCTAGCATTCCACTCCTGTCATTTGCCAAAGAGACTGGCATTTCGGCAATCTCAATGTTCAATATGCAACTGGATTTAAGGTGCAGTTGCTGATTGGTGTTTGGAAACAACATTCATATTTTCCATGATAACATTATGGAATATGGGATGCGCGCAAATTTGGCGCAATAGAGTTAGAAAGTTAAGAACAACAATAAAAACTTCCGTTATGAAGTGCTTGTGAGAAGTGTCAATGCAAGATCATGTTGTTCAAAGTGGCTAGAGAGGACTCCATAATGAGTGTAATAATGATAAAGAAAATATTAACCTACAAGGTTCAATTCAAATACGGTTTACTTCTGTGCATGCCATGAATGAGGAAAGAAACTGTCATCTGTCGCCGTTCCTCGCAACATATAGTGCCTTCGGAAAGTATTCAGACCCCTTTGACTTTTTCCACATTTTGTTACAGCCTTACTCTAAAACAGATTAAATAGTATTTTTTCCTCAGCAATCTACAGACAATAAATACTGCGTTAAAATATTGAAATATCACATTGACATAAGTATTCAAACCCTTTGCTATGAGACTCGAAATTGAGCTCAGGTGCATACTGTTTCCATTCTACAACTTCATTAGAGTCCACCTGTGGTAAAATCAATTTATTGAACATCATTTGGAAAGGAATACACCTGTCTATATAAGGTCTTACAGAATGTCAGAGCAAAAACCAAGCCATGAGGTTGAAGGAATTGTCTGTAGAGCTCAGAGACTGGATTGTGTCGAGGCACAGATCCGGGGAAGGGTACCAAAAAAATTCTGCAGCATTGAAGGTCCCCAAGAACACAGTGGCATCCATCATTCTTAAATGGAAGAAGTTTAGAACCACCAAGACTCTTCTTAGAGCTGACCGCCTGGCCAAACTGAGCAATCGGGGGAGAAGGGCCTTGGTCAGGGAGGTGACCAAGATCCCAATGGTCACTCTGACAGAGCTGTGGAGAACCTCCCAGAAGGACAACCATCTCTGCACCACTACACCAATCAGGACTTTAATGATAGAGTGGCCAGACGGACGCCACTCCTAAAGGCACCTAAAGACTCTCAGACCATGAGAAACAAGATTCTCTGGTCTGATGAAACCAAGATTGAACTCTTTGGCATGAATACCAAGCGTCACGTCTGGAGGAAGCCTGGCACCATCCCTAAGGTGAAGCATGGTGGTGGCAGCATCATGCTGTGGGGATGTTTTTCAGCGTCAGGGACTGGGAGTTTAGTAAGGATCGAGGCAAAGATGAACGGAGCAAAGTACAGAGAGATCCTTGTGCTCAGGACCACAGACTAGGGCAAAGGTTCACCTTCCAACAGGACAACGACCCTAAACACACAGCTAAGACAACGCAGGAGTGGCTTCGGGACAAGTCTCAATGTCCTTGAGTGGCCCAGCCAGAGCCCGGACAGAGCTCCCTATCCCAGTCTGCTGTCCCCACATGCTTCAAGATGGCCACCATTGTTCCTATACCAAAGGCAAAGATAACTGAACTAAATGACTATCGCCCCGTAGCACTCACTTCTGTCATCATGAAGTGCTTTGAGAGACTAGTCAAGGATCATATCACCTCCACCTAACCTGCCACCCTAGACCCACTTCAGTTTGCATACCGCCCCAACAGGTCCACAGACGATGCAATCACCATCACACTGCACACTAGAGGTCGACCGATTAATCGGAATGGCCGATTAATTAGGACCGATTTCAAGTTTTCATAACAATCGTAATCTGCATTTTTGGACACCGATCATGGCCGATTACATTGCACTCCACGAGGAGACTGCGTGGCAGGCTGACTACCTGTTATGCGAGTGCAGCAAGGAGCCAAGGTAAGTTGCTAGCTAGCATTAAACGTATCTTATAAAAAAAACAATCAATCTTAACATAATTACTAGTTAACTACACATGGTTGATGATATTACTAGTTATCTAGCTTGTCCTGTGTTGCATATAATCGATGCGATGCCTGTTAATTTATCATTGAATCACAGCCTACTTCGCCAAACGGGTGATTTAGCAAGCGCATTCACACAAAAAAGCACTGCCATTGCACCAATGTGTACCTAACCATAAACATCAATGCCTTTCTTAAAATCAATACACAAGTATATCTTTTTAAACCTGCATATTTTGTTAATATTGCCTGCTAACATGAATTTCTTTTAACTAGGGAAATTGTGTCACTTCTCTTGCGCTCTATGCAACAGAGTCAGGGTATATGCAGCAGTTTGGGCCGCCTGGCTCGTTGCGAACTGTGTGAAGACTATTTCTTCCTAACAAAGGACAGCCAACTTCGCCAAACGGCGGATGATTTAACAAAAGCGCATTTGCGAAAAAACCCACAATCGTTGCACGAATGTACCTAACCATAAACATCAATGCCTTTCTTAAAAGCAATACACAAAAGTATATATTTTAAAAACCTGCATATTTAGTTAAAAGAAATTCATGTTAGCAGGCAATATTAAACTAGGAAAAATGTGTCACTTCTCTTGTGTTCATTGCACGCAGAGTCAGGGTATATGCAAAAGTTTGGGCCACCTGGCTCGTTGCAAACTCATTTGCTAGAATTTTACGTAATTATGACATAACATTGAAGGTTGTGCAATGTAACAGCAATATTTAGACTTATGGATGCCACCGTTTAGATAAAATACGGAACGGTTCCGTATTTCACTGAAAGAATAAACGTTTTGTTTTCGAAATGATAGTTTCTGGATTTGACCATATTAAATGACCTAAGGCTCGCATTTGTGTGTTATTACATTTGAATTAAGTCTATGATTTGATAGAGCAGTCTGACTGAGCGGTGGTAGGCATACTGAATACTCATGTTAAAAGGAACAACCAGCTTTCATATGTTCTCATGTTCTGAGCAAGGAACATAAACGTTAGCTTTTTTACATGGCACATATTGCACTTTTACTTTCTTCTCCAACACTTTATTTTTGCATTATTTAAACCAAATTGAACATGTTTCACTATTTATTTGAGACTAAATTTATTTTATTGATGTTTTATAATAAGTTTTTAAAAAAGTGTTCATTGTTCATTCAGTATTGTTGTAATTGTCATTATTACAAATATATATATAAAACATTTAAAAATCGTTCCGATTAAACGGTATCGGCTTTTTTTGGTCCTCCGATAATCGGTTTTGGTGTTGAAAAATCATAAAATCGGTCGACCTCTACTGCACACTGCCCTATCCCATCTGGATCAGAGGAATACCTATGTAAGAATGCTGTTCATTGATTACAGCTCAGCATTCAACAACATAGTACCCTCTAAGCTCATCATTAAGCTTAAGACCCTGGGTCTCAACCCCACCCTGTGCAATTGGGTCCTGGACTTTCTGACGGGCCGCCCCCCAGGTGATGAAGGTAGGAAACAACATTTCCACTTCGCTGATCCTCAACACTGGGGCCCCACAAGGGTGCATGCTCAGCCCCCTCCTGTACTCCCTGTTCACCCATGACTGCGTGGCCATGCACGCCTTCAACTCAATCATCAAGTTTGCAGACGACACAACATTAGTGGGCTTGATTACCAACAACGACGAGACAGTCTACAGGCAGGAGGTGAGGGCACTCGGAGAGTGGTGTCAGGAAAACAACCTCTCACTCAAATGTCTTTTACCCTTATTGGAATGTATAGGCCACCTTCCACCAAAAGTGTTTTTTGATCAGTTTAATAACATGCTTAGGGAATTTGATTTTGGGAAAGAGGTCATCTTAATGGGAGATTTTATGCAGACAAGTCTTGTAGGAAAACCCTCAAACGGATCACTAATACCTTTGACCTTACACAGCTAGTTAACTTCTCTAGGGTAGGGGGCAGCATTCAGAATTTTGGATGAAATGCATGCTCAAATTAAACAGCCTGTTTCTTGGGCCCAGAAGATATGATATGCATATAACTGGTAGATTTGGATAGAAAACACTCTAAAGTTTCCAAAACTGTTAAAATAGTGTCTGTGAGTTTAACAGCACTGCTTTGGCAGGCAAAAACCTGAGAAAAATCCATTCAGGAAGTAGTTTTTTTTTTGGTTTGTAATTTTCTATTCAATGCCATTACAGTATCCCTTGACTTAGGACTCAACTTGCAGTTTCTATGCCTTCCACTAGATGTCAACAGTCTTTAGAAAGTGTTTCAGTCTTGTATTCTGAAAAATGAGGAAGTAAGAGCAGTCTGAATGAGTGGACCC
Source organism: Salvelinus namaycush (assembly GCF_016432855.1). Taxonomy (NCBI): domain Eukaryota; kingdom Metazoa; phylum Chordata; class Actinopteri; order Salmoniformes; family Salmonidae; genus Salvelinus; species Salvelinus namaycush. Next base: position 20,536,618 of record NC_052342.1, on the reverse strand, counting down.
TAAAGTTTCACAGAGCTTTTTCCTGCGCAAGACCGAGAGAGTGCGTTTCTTGTTTACATTTTATATTGACGACGTTATTGTCCGGTTGAAATAGTATCGATTATTTAGGCTTAAAACAACCTGAGGTTTGAATATAAACATCGTTTGACATGTTTCTATGAACTTTACGGATACAATTTGGATTTTTTTGTCTTCCTGTTTTGACTGCGTTTCAGCCTGTGGATTACTGAAGAAAACGCGAACAAAACGGAGGTTTTTGGGTATAAAGAGACTTTATCGAACAAGAGGAACATTTATTGAGTAACTGAATGTCTGCTGAGTGCAACCATATGAACATCATCAAAGGTAAAGGATTAATTTTATCTCTATTTCTAAATTGTGTAACTGTTCTATCTGGCTGGCTACTGTTTGTAATGATTTGTCTTGTAGGCTATGTTCTCATAATCGTAATGTATGCTTTCGCCGTAAAGCATTTTTTAAATCTGACACCGTGGTTGGATTCACAAGAAGTTAATCTTTAAACCTATGTAAAATATGTTTTGTTTTCTGAATTTTTATAATGAGTATTTCTGTATTTGAATTTGGCGCCAAGCAGTTTCACTGGCTGTTGAAGTGGTGGGACGCTACCGTCTCACGTGCCCAAGAGAGGTTAAAGGGCCAACCAGGGTGACTTGTTGCTCTAAAACACAGATTGATTTGGTGTTCAGTAATAAACCAGAGAGAGTGACTAAATCATTCAATATGGTTACTGGGCTATCTGATCATAATCTGACACTTATAGCCAGAAAGCTGTCTAAGAGCAGGTTTAACCTCTCTACTGTTAGAAAGCCGGATTAACTAAGAATACACAATTCAACTATTTTGAAAACGCAATTAAGGGAATTAACTGGAATGATCTCTTGTCCTATACAGACGTGGAAGCTGATAGTCAGGTTTTTCTATCCACAGTCCAGACTACAATAAATGGTTTCCTAAAGAAAATCAAATCCAAACCTGGCCAAGAGCAATCTTCCTTGGCTAAATGGAGAAATCTGGAAATTGATGAAAGAATGAGATTATGCTCTAAAAATAGCCCTAAGATCCAAATTGGAGCATGACAGACGTAGGTTTACCATGTTGAGAAATAAGGTGATGAAAGAAATCAGACAGGCCAAGGCAAACTTTTTTATTAACTTAATTGGTGAAGCAAAGGGAAATTCTAAATTGATCTGGGAGAATCTAAAAAAGTTAACAGGGAAAGACCATAGTAACACTGCAAAAAGACTAGAAATCATGGTGAATAACAATCTAACACAGGATGCAGTCGAAATAGCAATAGCCTTCAATTCCTACTTTATTGACTCTGTCAGGGTACTGACACAGAACCCCTCCACTGGTTTCTTGGGCTCAGTGCTAGTGAATGACACTCAACCTGTCTTCATCATAAGGGAGGTTTGAGTCAAAGGTGAACTAAAGAACTCTAAAGCCAAAGATGTGTTTGGGCTGGACTCTACCTTTCTTAAAAGCTACAAAGAGTCACTCATTGGCCCCATTACTAAGGTCACCAACACATCTATTGGACTCGGGGTGTTTCTAAGGGTATGGAAGTCGGCCATAAAAACGGCCATCTTTAAATCAGGCGACCCTGCTGACGTGAGTAACTACAGGCCCGTTAGTATACTACCTGTGGTGTCAAAGGTTGTTGAAAAGTGTGTAGCAGAACAACTGATTGCCCACCTCAACAACAGCCCCTTCACATTACACTCCATGCAGTTTGGCATCAGAGCGAAACACTCCACAGAAACAGCCAAATGCTTTCTTCTGGAAAATGTGAAGTCCAAGATGGACAAAGGGGGCGTTGTTGGGGCTGTGTTTCTGGACCTAAGGAAGGCTTTTGATACTGTTAACCATGAGATTCTCATCACAAAATTGTCCAAGTTCAACTTTTCCCCCGATGCCTTGAGATGGATGAAATCATACCTTGAAGGCAGAACTCAGTGTGTCAGAGTGAGCAATGAGCTGTTGCCCACTCTTAGCTATGATGTGGGCGTGCCCCAAGGGTCAATACTGGGGCAACTCCTGTTCAGCCTGTACATTAATGATCTGCCTTCTGTCTGTACTGGGTCTGAAGTTCAAATGTATGCAGATGATACAGTGATATATGTGCATGCAAAGAGCAAATAACAAGCTGCACAAGAACTCACTACTGTAATGGTCCAGGTTACAAAGTGGCTCAGTGACTCATGTTTGCATCTCAATGTGAAAAAAACTGTTTGCATGTTCTTCACAAAGAGGGCAACAGATGCTACTGAGCCAGATATCTATGTGTCAGGGGAGAAGCTCCAGGTGGTATCTGATTTTAAGTACCTTGGCATCATACTTGATTCCAACCTCTCTTTTAAAAAGCATGTGAAAAAGTCATTCAAATAACCAAATTCAACCTAGCTAATTTCCGATTTATACGAAATTGCTTGACTACAGAGGTAGCAAAACTGTACTTCAAATCTATGATACTCCCCCACTTAACATACTGCTTGACTAGTTGGTCCCAAACTTGCTGTACAACATTAAAACCTATTCAGTCTTGTCTACAAACAGGCTCTCAAAGTGCTTGATAGGAAGCCCAATAGCCATCATTACTGTTACATCCTCAGAAAGCATGAGCTCCTGAGTTGGGAAAATCTTGTACAATACACCGACGTATGTCTTGTATTCAAGATGCTAAATGGCCTGGCTCCCCCTCCACTCAGTATGTTTGTTAAACAGAAAACCCAAACATATGGCAGCAGATCCATAAGGTCTGCCATGAGAGGTGACTGTATAGTTCCCTTAAGGAAAAGCACCTTTAGTAAATCTGCTTTCACTGTGAGAGCTTCCCATGTCTGGAATACACTGCCATCAGACACACATAACTGCACCACATATCACACTTTCACAAAATGCATGAAGACATGGCTAAAGGTCAATCAGATTTGTGAACATAATCCCTAGCTGTGTATTGCCGCTTTCCATGTTGTCTGTAGCATGTGAGGTGTGGAAACACTTAGTTGCTTTTATGAATTTTGTCTTGCTCCTTTTTGTTCTATGTTGCTCTGTCTGTATGCTACGTCTTGCTTGTCCTTTGTTGCTCTGTCTGTATGCGATGTCTTGCTTGTCCTATGTTGCTCTGCATGTGCTCACTGCTCAATGATTGTCTATATTGTAATTGTTTTTAATAACCTGCCCAGGGACTGCGGGACTTTTACTGAAACGTTGATTAATGTGCACTGTCCCTGTAAAAATAAAATAAACTCAACTCAATCAACAAAACAAAGGAGATGATTGTGGACTTCAAGAAACAGCAGAGGGAGCACCCCCCTATCCACATCGACGGGACAGTAGTGGAGAAGGTGGAAAGGTTTAAGTTCCTCGGTGTACACATCACGGACAAACTGAAATGGTCCACCCACACAGACAGCGTGGTGAAGAAGGTGCAACAGCGCCTCTTCAACCTCAGGAGGCTGAAGAAATTTGGCGTGTCACCCAAAACCCTGACAAACTTCTACAGATGCACAATCGAGAGCATCCTGTCGGGCTGTATCACCGTCTGGTACGGCAACTGCACCGCCCTCAACCGCAAGGCTCTCCAGAGGGTAGTGCAGTCTGCACAACGCATCACCGGGGGCAAACAACTTGCCCTCCAGGACACCTAAAGCACCCGAAGTCACAGGAAGGCCAAAATGATCATCAAGGACAACAGCCACCCGAGCCACTGCCTGTTCATCCCGCTATCATCCAGAAGGCGAGGTCAGAACAGGTGCATCAAAGCTGGGACCGAGAGACTGAAAAACAGCTTCCATCTCAAGGCCATCAGACTGTTAAATAGCCATCACTAACATAGAGGCTGCTGCCAACATTATGACGCAAATCACTGGCCACTTGAATAAATTGATTTAATAAAAGGTATCACTAGTCAATTTAAATAATGCCACTTTAATAATGTATACATATCCTACATTACTCATCTCATATGTATATACTGTATTTCATATCAAGTTCAAATCAAGTTTATTTTATATAGCCCTTCGTACATCAGCGAATATCTCGAAGTGCTGTACAGAAACCCAGCCTAAAACCCCAAACAGCAAGCAATGCAGGTGTAGAAGCAAGAACCATCTTTTGCATCTTACCTACGCCACACGGCCATCGCTCATCCATATATTTATATGTACATATTCTTATTCCATCCCTTACATTTGTGTATATAAGGTAGTTGTTGTGAATTTGTTAGATTACTTGTTAGATATTACCGCACTGTCGGAAGCATTTTGCTACACTTGCATTAACATCTGCTAACCATGTGTATGTGACAAATAACATTTGATTTGATTTTGATTTGACTTGAACCCGATCGAACATCTCTGGAGTGACCTGAAAATAGCTGTGCAGCAACGCTCCCCATCCAACCTGACAGAGCTTGAGAGGATATGCCAAGAGGAATGGGAGAAACTCCCCAAATACATGTCTGCCATGCTGTGCCAAGAAGACTTGAGACTGTAATCGCTGCCAAAGGTGCTTCAACAAAGTACTGAGTAAAGGGTCTGAATACTTATGTAAATGTAATTTTTCAATTTTTTTAACAAACATTTCTAAATACCTGTTTTTGCTTTGTCATTATGTGGCATTGTGTGTAGATTGATGAGGGGGGGAAAAAAACATTTAATCCATTTTAGAATAAGGCTGTAACGTAACAAGATGTGAAAAAAGTCAAGGGGTTTGAATACACTGTATGCTGGTCATCATGACTTGCTGACTTAATTTTATTATGCTCATTTCTGTTCTATTATTTGTCCCTTCTCTCTTAAGAGATGGAGTCCAGACAGGCTATTTTAGGAAACTTTCTGAATGGACATAGGCTTAGAAAGAATTAGCGAACTCGCACACACACCCTAAATGGACCCATCAATCAATGGCTGTGTTGATGACTGTGTTCATGGCTGTGTTCTTAGGCAAAATTGTGAGTGAGCCCACTCCCTTGGCTGAGAAGCAACCCCACACATGAATGGTCTCAGGATGCTTTACTGTTGGCATGACACAGGACTCATGGTAGCGCTCACCTTGTCTTCTCCGGACAAGCTTTTTTCCGGATGCCCCAAACAATCGGAAAGAGGATTCATCAGAGAAAATGACTTTACCCCAGTCCTCAGCAGTCCAATCCCTGTACCTTTTGCAGAAAATCAGTCTGTCCCTGATGTTTTTCCTGGAGAGAAAAGGCTTCTTTGCTGCTCTTCTTGACACCAGGCCATCCTCCAAAAGTCTTCGCCTTACTGTGCGTGCAGATGCACTCACACCTGCCTGCTGCCATTCCTGAGCAAGCTCTGTACTGGTGGTGCCCCGATCCCGCAGCTGAATCAACTTAAGGGGATGGTCCTGGTCCTTGCTGGACTTTCTTGGGCGCCCTGAAGCCTTCTTCACAACAATTGAACCACTCTCCTTGAAGTTCTTGATGATCCGATAAATGGTTGATTTAGGTGCAATCTTAACTGGCAGCAATATCCTTGCCTGTGAAGCCCTTTTTGTGCAAAGCAATGATGAAGGCACGTGTTTCCTTGCAGGTAACCATGATTGACAGAGGAAGAACAATGATTCCAAGCACCACCCTCCTTTTGAAGCTTCCAGTCTGTTATTCGAACTCAATCAGCATGACAGAGTGATCTCCAGCCTTGTTCTCGTCAACACTCACACCTGTGTTAACGAGAGAATCACTGACATGATGTCAGCTGGTCCTTTTGTGGCAGGGCTGAAATGCAGTGGAAATGTTTTTGGGGGATTCAGTTCATTTACATGGCAAAGAGAGACTTTGTGATTAATTGCAATTCATCTGATCACTCTTCATAACATTCTGGAGTATATGCAAATTGCCATCATACAAACTGAGGCAGCAGACTTTATGAAAATTTATATTTGTGTCATTCCAAAAACTTTTGGCCACGACTGTAGACGATAAAAGGCTACACTGGTCACTCGTGCGTGGCTGCCAAATGTATAGGTGTCCCCATAGGCCAAATATAACAATTGAGAGAACGTGATCATAATCATTATTTTAGCTATCCACAGTAGACTTCCCTCCTGAAAAGGCCCTCCAGCGTACTTGCACTTGATATGCGTTTATGGATGAGAAAATGAACTTGCCATTTTCAAAAAGGAGATCAGTGGGGAACTGGGGATTCCCTGCTTTGCTATCCGTTGCCTACATCAAGCCAGTGTTTCATTAAATAGGCCTCGGCACTATAAAAGGGTTCGATACTACGACCAAATTTGTGACTGTTTGACTTGGTAGTGCAACACACATTTCTTTTAATTGATCAAAAGGGTGCCAGTGAACTTTTCTTACCTGGTCACGTTATTGTGGGGTTAGACAATTTGCTTAATTTGTTTTATTATCATGATTTATTCAAACAGTAATGTGCAATTGACCAAAAAAAAAGCCAACTTTATAAAGAGGCAACAACGGCACGGGAATGCCCTTCTGTGTGTCAGGGCTCGACATACAGGGCTGCCTGGTTTTGGAAACCCTCCAGGCCAGTCGATCATCCCCGTCAGTGGCGCGCTTGTGCCAGTGAAAAATTATTGTAATAATGCTATTTTTAATCTAGGCTATACAATTGATTAAAAAAAACAGATTGATTCCCGGAGCCATTTGTTCGTTATGTCGATTATTTATCACATGCGCGCTGCACACATACAGTGCCTTCAGAAAGTATTCATACCGCTTGACTTATTCCACATTTTCTTGTGTTACAGCCTGAATTCAAAATGGATTGCATTGATTCCCCCCCCCCCCCCCTTCACAGAGCTACACACAATACCTCATAATTACAAAAATTAAAACATGTTTTTAGAAATGTTGGTTCACATATTTTAGAATGTAAAAATAAATGTCAATGTATAATTCCATTGGGTAGGCCTATTAAAAAGATATTCATTTTTAAAGTGGTAATGCATATTTGTTGCATACATTTTGAGGTTATTATATATTTTTACCTATAGGCTGTTACAACAATTAAATATAAAAATGTAGATCCTTGAAAATTACAACTAAGTGCTTGAAAAAGTCCTTTATTTTGACTTGCCAATGTCTGTATCAACCCTGTACAGGCTAGTTGCTCAGCTCGCAAATGAAAGAAGATCACCTGTTACTGAAATTATGCACGGATCATTCGCTTTCCTCTCAGATCTGGACCTTGCCAATATTTTTTTTTTATTCCGGCCTGTAGCTTTCAGTTGGCACTGGCAAATATATTTGAATGTCGAGCTCTGCTGTGTGCGGTGCGAGTAAGCCCTATATGTCTACCACTTTGTGTAGCCATTAGCGATGCTAATGAAAATCACATGCTACTGTTCTTGTCTATTCATTTTCTGTATTGTTTCATGTTTTGTGTGGACCCCAGGAAGAGTAGCTGCTGCTTTTGCAACAGCTAATGGCAATCCTAATAAAATACAAAATAACTGTCTTCGGGTAGATGGAAAGGTAATTTTGCACTTTATTTTAAAAGTCCAAATCAATTTATAAACACAAGGGCATGCTAATTTAAGAGATGGCTAGTAATTATTAGCCTGGTTTTATGTGGACTGCAGGCACATTATTAGACAGGCCAGGTCTTAATCAATTATTTAAAATGTAAATCATGCATCGGTCTAAGGCACTGCATCTCAGTGCTAGAGGCGTCACTACAGACCCTGGTTCGATTCCAGGCTGTATCCCAACCGGCCGTGATGGGGAGTCCCATAGGGCAGCACACAATTGGCCCAGCATCGTCCGGGTTAGGGTTTGACCGGCATAGGCCGTCATTGTAAATAGGAATTTGTTCTCAACTGACTTGCCTAGTTAAAAAGGTTAAATAAAATAAAAATTAGCTAGTGAAACCAAATTAAAAAGTTTGTAGCACCAGTGCCACTAGTGGAAAAAGTTAGTGTAGACTTAATTGCACATTTTATTCAACAATGTCTAACTTCAATTCATTGGCACAAAATGTGTCAGATGCAAAAAAATGTGCTCTGGCTTGCATGGTACAGGTGGTGACCTAAATTCACCCTAGTAGGCTAGGCCTAATGTATATGCTAGCATACAAATGGTGGATTAATTAGCCCAGCCTAGGAATTAACTTCTAATTTACACTCCCGTCTTCACTGTTCCCTTCTAGCGCAATTCACAAATCTCCGTTGGCATCTCTACTGGCCTCTCCCTCTTCCATCCTCTCTGTATTCCTCTTATAGCTGTTGAACCAGTAGCCTAGCCCAATGCGTGTCCCAGAAGTAGCAATATAGCTTGGTAATTTATTTTGAACAAGAAAAAAATACAAATTTTTGCGATCACATTGGCTGGTGGTAAAAATGCAAGAAACGGGAATCCTCTGTTCTCCCTAAACCCAAAGTTATAATGAAATATATAACATCAGAATGCCCAACGTTAGAATGTTTCCAATCAAATGTATGAATAAAGTTAATATTTTCCTATCAGTCTAATTTGCAAAAACATTGTGAATGGATGATAGCTGTGAGTGTTATCGAATCAGGATCAAATCCTGCTCAAGATCATTAATTAAAGAATGTTCATCTTTGAAGATTGCCGAAAGGCCAGTCTCTTTGGCAAATGGCAGGAGCGGAATGGAATAGTTGAACAAGGATGGCAACCAGGCTACATTGGTACTGGGCTAGTACAAAAATTTAAGACGACCTTGTTGGTCCAACCATAAGGTGAACAGTATTAAAACTTCTTATGGCTGCAATCCCGGTAACGGGATGATATGACAACAGCCAGTGAAAGTGCAAGCCGCCAAATTCAAAACAACAGAAATCTCATAATTAAAATTCCTCAGACATACATGTGTCTTATACCATTTTAAAGGTAATCTTGTTGTTGATCCCACCAAAGTGTCCGATTTCAAATATGCTTTTCAGCGAAAGCACCATAAACGATTATGTTAGGTCACCACCAAGCCACAGAATAAGCACAGCCATTTTTCCAGCCAAAGATAGCAGTCACAAAAAGCACAAATAGAGATAAAATGAATCACTAAACTTTGATGATCTTCAGATGACACTCATAGGACTTCATGTTACACAATACATGTATGTTTTGTTTGATAAAGTTCATGTAAAAAAATCTGAGTTTACATTGGCGTGTTACGTTCACTAGTTCCAAAAACATCCAGTGATAGTGCATAGCCACATCTATTCAACAGAAATACTCATCATAAATGTAGATGATAATACAAGTGTGTTAAATGAGGCCTCTCCTCCTGATTACAGTAGTGACCATATCCCCTTCGCATCACACAAAGGCGGAGGTGTTGCTAACATTTACGACAGCAAATTTCAATTTACAAAAAAAATATGACTGCGTTTGTCTTTTGAGCTTCAAGTCATGAAATCTATGCAGCCTACTCAATAACTTTTTATAGCTACTGTTTACAGGCCTACTGGGCCGTATACAGCATTCCTCACCTAGTTCCCTGAATTCCTATCAGACCTTGTAGTCATGGCAGATAATATTTACATTTTTGGTGACTTTAATATTCACATGGAAAAGTCCAGACCCACTCCAAAAGGCTTTCGGAGCCATCATCGATTCAGTGAGTTTTGTCCAACATGTCTCTGGACCTACTCACTGCCGTGTCATACTCTGGACCTAGTTTTGTCCCGTGGAATAAATATTGTGGATCTTAATGTTTTTCCTCATAGTCCTGGAGTATCGGACCACCATTTTATTATGTTTGCAATCGCAACAAATAATCTGCTCAGACCCCAACCAAGGATCATCAAAAGCCGTGTTATAAATTCTCGTACAACCAAAAGATTCCTAGATGCCCTTCCAGACTCCCTCCACCTACCCAAGGACTTCAGAGTACAACAATTGGTTAACCACCTAACTGAGGAACTTAATTTAACCTTGATTAATACCCTAGATGCAGTCGCACCCCTAAAAACAAAAAGCATTTGTCATAAGAAACTAGTTCCCTGGTATACAGAAAATACCCGAGCCCTGAAGCAAGCTTAGAGAAAATTGGAACGGAAATGGCGCTACACCAAACTGGAAGTCTTCCGATTAGCTTGGAAAGACAGTACAGTACAGTCTCGAAGAGCCCTCCCTGCTGCTCGATCATCCTATTTTTCCAACTTAATTGAGAATAAGAACAATACAAAATGTATTTTTGATACTGTCGCAAAGCTAAGTAAAAAGCAGCATTCCCCGAGAGGATGGCTTTCACTTCAGCAGTAATAAATTCATGAACTTCTTTGACGAAAAGATCATGATCATTAGACAGGAAATTACAGACTTCTCTTTAAATCTGCGTATTCCTCCAAAGCTCAGCTGTCCTGAGTCTGCACAACACTGCCAGGACCTAGGATCAAGGGAGACACTCAAGTTTTTTAATCCTATATCTCTTAACACATTCATGAAAATAGTCATGGCCTCTAAACCTTCAAGCTGCATACTAGACCCAATTCCAACTAAACTACTGAAAGAGCTGCTTCCTGTGCTTGGCCCGCCTATGTTGAACATAAATGGCTCCTTATACAGCGGATGTGTACCAAACTCACTAAAAGTGGCAGTAATAAAGCCTCTAATGAAAAAGCAAAACCTTGACCCAGAAAATATAAAAAACTAAAAATCGGCCTATATCAAATCTCCCATTCCTCTTAAAGATTTTAGAAAAAGCTGTTGCACAGCAACTCACTGCCTTCCTGAAGACAAACAATGTAAATGAATCGTTTCAGTCTGGTATTAGACCCCATCATAGCATTGAGACTGCACTCGAAAGTGGTAAATTACCTTTTAATGGCGTCAAGGCTCTGCATCATTTTAATGACCAAGGCTCTGCATCTGTCCTCGTGCTCCTAGACCTTAGTGCTGCTTTTGATACCATCAATCACCACATTCTCTTGGAGAGATTGGAAACCCAAATTGGTCTACACGGACAAGTTCTGGCCTGGTTTAGATCTTATCTGTCGGAAAGATATCAGTCTCTCTGGATGGTTTGTCCTCTGACAAATTAACTACATTTCTGTGTTCCTCAAGGTTCCATTTTAGGACCTCTGTTGTTTTCACTATATATTTTACCTTTTGGTAATGTCATTCGGAACCATAATGGTAACTTTCACTGCTATGCGGACGATACACAGCTGTACATTTCAATGAAACATGGTGAAGCCCCAAAATTGCCCTCCCTGGAAGCCTGTGTTTCAGACATAAGGAAGTGGATGGCGCACATTTTTATATTTTAAACTCGGACAAAACAGAGATGCTAGTTCTAGGTCCCAAGAAACAAAGGGATCTTCTGTTGGATCTGACAATTAATCTTGATGGTTGTACAGTCATCTCAAATAAAACTGTGAAGGACCTCGGCGTTACTCTGGACCCTGATCTCTCTTTGACGAACATATCAAGACTATTTCAAGGACAGCTTGAAACATTGCAAAAATCTTAAAACTTTCTGTCCAAAAATGCAGAAACATTCACCCATGCTTTTGTCACTTCTAGATTAGACTACTGCAATGCTCTACCTTCCAGCTACCCGGATAAAGTACTAAATAAACTTCAGTTAGTGCTAAACACGGCTCCTAGAATCTTGACTAAAACCAAAAAATGTGATCATATTACTCCAGTGCTAGACTGGCTTACAACTACAACTGGCTACAACTGGCTTCCTGTTAAGGCTAAGGATGATTTCAAGGTTTTACTGCTAACCTACCAAGCATTACATGGGCTTGCTCCTAGCTATCTTTCTGATTTGGTCCTGCCGTACATACCTACACATACGCTATGGTCACAAGACGCAGGCCTCCTAATTGTCCCTAGAATTTCTAAGAAAACAGCTGGAGACAGGGTTTTCTCCTATAGAGGTCCATTTTTATGGAATGGTCTGCCTATCCATGTCAGAGACGCAGACTCGGTCTCAACCTTTAAGTCTTTATTGAAGACTCATCTCTTCAGTAGGTCCTATGGGTGTAGTCTGGCCCAGGGGTATGAAGGTGAAAGAAAAGCACTAGAGCGACGAACCACCCTTGCTGTCTCTGTCTGGCCGGTTCCCCTTTCTCCACTGGGATTCTCTACCTCTAACCCTATTACAGGGGCTGAATCACTGGCTTACTGGTGCTCTTCCATGCAGTCCCTAGGAGGGGTGCATCACTTGAGTCTCTGACGTTATCTTCCTGTCCGGGTTGGTGCCCCCCTCGGGTTTATGCCGTGGGGGAAATCTTTGTGGGCTATACTCGGCCTTGTCTCAGGATGGTAAGTTGGTGGTTGAAGATATCCCTCTAATGGTGTGGGGGCTGTGTTTTGGGAAAGTGGGTGGGGTTATATCCTGCCTGTTTGGCTCTGTCCAGGGGTATCATCGGACGGGGCCACAGTGTCTTCCGATCCCTCCTTTCTCAGCCTCCAGTTTCAACTGTTCTGCCTGCGGCTATGGAACCCTGACCTGTTCACTGGACATGCTACCTTGTCCCGGACCTGCTGTTTTCAACTCTCTCTCCACCCCACCAGCTGTCTCTAACTCTGAATGATCGACTATGAAAAGCCAACTGACATTTACTCCTGAGGTTACTCCTGTTGCACCCTCTACAACCACTGTGATTATTATTATCTGACCCTGCTGGTCATCTATGAACGTTTGAACATTTTGGCCATGTACTGTTATAATCTCAACCCGGCACAGCCAGAAGAGGACTGGCCACCACTCAGAGCCTGGCTCCTCTCTAGTTTTCTTCCTAGGTTCCTGCCTTTCTAGGGAGTTTTTCCTAGCCACCGTGCTTCTACAGGTGCGTTGCTTGCTGTTTGGGGTTTTGGGCTGGTTTCTGTATAGCACTTTGTGACATTGGCTGATGTAAAAAGGGCTTTATAAATACATTTGATTGATTACGACAACCTGGTTGGTCCAACCATAAGGTGAACAGTATTAAGACGACCTGGTTCGTCCACCCACAAGGTGAACAGTATCATAGAGCTCACCTCCTTGCTGCATGGTGGATGGAAGCACGTTCTCCCCAGCAGAGAGTGACACGAAGAACGAGAAGGGGATAATCCACAGACAGATGGTGAAGTACGCAAGGACCTTCAGGGATAGAAGAAGAGGTAGAGGTGAGGAGAGAGGAGACATGGAGGGTGAGGAGAGAGGAGACGGAGGGTGAGGAGACATGGAGGGTGAAGAGACATGGAGGGTGAAGAGACATGGAGGGTGAGGAGGAAGGAGGCACATGGGTACAAGGCAAGACCAGGATTTCTTCCTAACCAGGTAAAACTCTGGGCCTTAGAGCTAACAACTAGGGCTGAGAGTTTTTCATGGTCAGCTCCTAACTTCAGGTCCTAGTAATGTTATATTGACTGTTCGTAAAATAATTTAGTTTCTTGATTGACTGGCCGACCAACTAATCAGAGCTTTCTATTTCATAGCAACCATCTTTCCCTTGGTGAGATATGAGCCATCTCCCTTCCATTGTGTCATGTGCTAAGTGAATAAATGAATATGTACCCTGCAATTCTTTGCTCATTGGAGCTCAGGAGTGATCAACACAGATTAGGCTTACCTTAGAGTGTGTGACCTAAGCTTACCTCTGAGAAGGGGTAATACTCTGCTGCAAAGTACTGGAAGGCCATGTAGTGGTTCAGCACCACCAATACTGTGAGCGAGAGAGAGAGAGAGACAGGCAGAGAGAGAGAGAAAGAGAGAGACAGGCAGAGAGAGAGAGAGAGAGAGAGAGAGACAGGCAGAGAGAGAGAGAGAGAGACAGGCAGAGAGAGAGAGAGAGAGAGACAGCGAGAGACAGGCAGAGAGAGAGAGAGAGAGAGAGAGAGAGAGAGAGAGAGAGACAGGCAGAGAGAGAGAGAGAGAGAGAGACAGGCAGAGAGAGAGAGAGAGAGAGAGAGAGAGAGAGAGACAGGCAGAGAGAGAGAGAGAGAGAGACAGGCAGAGAGAGAGAGAGAGAGACAGGCAGAGAGAGAGAGAGAGCGAGACAGGCAGAGAGAGAGAGCGAGACAGGCAGAGAGACAGGCAGAGAAAGAGAGAGACAGGCAGAGAGAGAGAGAGAGACAGGCAGAGAGAGACAGCGAGAGAGAGACAGGCAGAGAGAGACAGAGAGACAGAGAGAGACAGCGAGAGACAGGCAGAGAGACAGGCAGAGACAGGCAGAGAAACAGAGACAGGCAGAGACAGGCAGAGAAACAGAGACAGACAGGCAGAGACAGAGAGAGAGACAGAGACAGGCAGAGAGAGAGACCGACAGGCAGAGAGAGAGACAGACAGGCAGTAGAGAGACAGACAGGCAGTAGAGAGACAGACAGGCAGTAGAGAGACAGACAGGCAGTAGAGAGACAGACAGGCAGTAGAGAGACAGACAGGCAGTAGAGAGACAGACAGGCAGTAGAGAGACAGACAGGCAGTAGAGA